>NC_081431.1:67517146-67724646 GCF_949786415.1 Peromyscus eremicus
TAAGTGTACACAGCCACCAACACAGTGCCTGGCTTTCCCCCATCGGTTTGGGGGTTCTAATCCAGATATTCATGCTTGCAGGCAACCATTTTACTGCCTGGACTACCCCACTAATCTAAGCTCCCCCTTTGTCTCTGGAACCAGCTCCTGAGGTAATGACAGTATTCTCTAAGAGAAGTGCCTTATAACACCATCACCTCTTCAACCCTATATCTCCACTCTGTGAACTATAGCGAAGAAATCACAATGTCCATTTTGAAGAGACACCGAAGTCACAGCTGTAGTCACTCTGCATACTCCACATGTTCTTACTCCTGCTGTCATCTCCCACATACCATTTCTTTTCAGTAACACCAGTGTTTCAAGGCAGATTCTTCTCTGAGGATTTAAACTAATTACTACCCACATAAATCATGTCAGTCCAAAGTACATGGTATATGCTGCATGACTGGTTCAGAGGTCATAATCATGTTACGGTCTATAAAGAAGTACAGAGGAATTACTTCCTGAGACTGATGTCCAAAGATTCTATAGAGTTGGAGAATTCATGTATGACTTGTACCTTCCCGTGTCTCCAGGATTTATCCCTCCTTAATTTGACAAGACAGTCAAATTAAGACCTCAGCAGACATGAACATTTTTATAGTCGAAGAGTCTCGCAGGAAAGGCTGGCAAAATGGCTCAACTGGGACAGGCAGTTGCCATGCCTGAGTTCATGCCTGGTGACCTGAGTTCAATCCTAGTGTCTTGTGGCTAAAGGAGAGAACTAGGTCCCCCAAATCATCCTCTGGTGTTTATATACAGGCCATAGCACACTTACTCCTTCAAATAATTAATAACATAGTTTTTAAAAGAGTCTCTTAGTGATCTATATTTTATTTCAAAGGGAGAAAATGAAATAGCATCAATAATCTCAAATTTGTCATAGTTTCATGATTTTTTCTTTTTAAAAATATTTTATTTTTATGTGTGTGTGTGTGTGTGTGTGTGTGTGTGTGTGTGTGTGTGTGTGTCTGTGTGTGTGCAGCACCAATGGAGGACAGAAGAGAGAATCAGATCCCCTAGATCTAGAACAGGTGGTTACAAGTCACCCAACATGGGTGCTAAGCACCAAAAGATGGGTCTTCTGCAAGAACAGCAAGTGCTCTTAACTGCTAAGCTGTCCCTCTAATGCTAACATTCTTACTTGATATTTTTACCCTAAAATATTAATTCAACTCATTTTCTTATCAGATATGCCATTTTGCATGAGACTTCATAGTGCTATTTTAACAAACCTGGGTCTTTCTATTTCTTTGGTAATTATAAAACAAATCCCATCCTATTATTGCTGTGACTTGTCTTTAAGTCCCAGGAAGCTGCCTTGTTCATGGATTGAGTGACAGTTCGTATTCAAACAACATATAGTATAGAAGATACAGTGAAAATATTAAAGCCACACTCATTTCCCAAGACCCTCCTATCAACTCTCTATGACATGTCTTCAGTTTTCCCTGGCCAATGAGAATCAACAACATGGACTGGGTATGTAGTTCCACTCTGGCTTCAGTCTCTAGTACCACATAAACCGCGAGTGGCTGGGCATGACTGTGATCATAGCACTTAAGAAGTGAAGGAAGGCATACCAGAAGTTCAGAATCATCCTCAGGTGTATATCAAGTTCAAGGCCAGCCTGAACTACATGAAAACCTGTCTCAAATAAAAGAGGGAACCCTGGAGAAGAATTACTCAGTGGTTAAAGTACATACATTCCCAATAAGCAAGTGGATCTAAGTTGATTTCTCCTGGACTTCTAGGTCTCTGTGATGACCTGCCTTTAATTACAGCCTTACAGAAGGACCCTTAGAGCAAGCTGGACATATGGACAAGCTCTTGTTTTGATTAACTTACGTTACTTCACAGAATAAATTGGAGAGCCCCGGAGGAAGATTCCTGAAATCATTCTGTGCCCCCCACCCACATCTGCACACACATGTGAACTCACATGTGAATAAGTGTACACAAGTGTGCACACAGACATAAAGATAGAAGAGGGGAAGAAAACTAACATGATGTAATGGCTGTAGGGCTAGATACAGAAACAAATGGAATACTTGTTTTTCTGACTACATTTTATTGTAACCAAGTACAATTAGAATGATTCTTATTTACTGAATAATAATGATGATGATATGAGCAAATGCCTGTTTTGAAATTTCTTCTCATTAAGGAATCTTTTAGATACAAAGAAAAAAATCAATGCTGTAAAAGTAAGTGTCTTTTTTCTTTCTTAAATAGTCTAAATCAATCTTCTTAAAAATTTTAATGTAATTTCTTTACTGAATCTTTGGGAATTTCACATCATACACCCTGATTCTGATTATTCCCAAGTCCTCCTTCATCCCTGAAGCAATCCCCCAAAATAAAATAAAAAAAATCAAACCAAACCAAACCAATGCAAGCAAATAAATCCAAAAGGAAAAACAAAAACAAACAACAAAATAAATCTCTTAGTTCTTCCATCTTTTCTGTCTCTCTAACATCTTTTCATTCGTCCTGGTGACATTGGGACCCAAGGTGTGTCACATAGTACACCCTTTTGTCCAGTCAGCATTACTTGCAAATGTTCATCGCAGTGTGTCATCGGTCTTGTTCAAGACCTCTGGTTCCTGGTACACTATCATCACTGGATCCTCACCGAAACTCCTCTCTGATACCCCGAGGCTGCCCTGTGTCATGGAGATCCTTCTGGTATCAGATCCACGGCTTTCTATGTGCTGGTTAAGCATATTACCAACTGGGCTGCATCCCCAGACCCCAAAATACTATTATGTGCTTTCTAGGTAGTGATTTTTAGGACCTTCTTTTCCTACTGTAAGCAGCTTACTTTGTATGACTTCATGTATATGAAACTAATAAAGATGCACATTTCCAATAGACACCAGCCTTTCACTAATAGGGAATGTCTAGTCCTTTAATTAGCCCAAATTAGAGATTAGATCTCTCTCCAAAGAAAATGCATCTTTATGTCAATTAAATGAGGGTTTTTTGATGAAATGTTCCCTAACAGAGAGTAAGTAATCGAGATATAATTGTTTGTAGATGAAAAATAACTGCCACTTTCACAGCAAATGCTAGTTTAACGCAGATGATTTCCGTGATTATAATGTGGTTTATGCTGCTTTTTATATCACTGTTCGGAAGCCTCCATAGTGCCCGTTAAGGCAAAAAGCATCTTAATGTTTGTTATAGTGCTTGGCAACAAATACAGTCTATAAAATATGTAGTGGTTAATATTAAAAGCTCATGCCAGATTGTAACATAAAGAGTTTATTCAATCTCTTTAAAGGCATCAATTTGAAGCTACATCTGAATGAGTCCTCATTCAGCATTTGAGTATCTTCCAGTTTTCAGCAAGTCAACACTGGTGAGGTTGGGAAGTCTGTCTCCTAACCTCTTGGTCCCTAGGTTGGCACTACCTCAAGTTCTCAGTGAAGATCTCTGTTCCTTCTCTTAAGAGGACTGCTGAAGCTGAGCCCCTCCAGGGCACACAGTGACTGATGAGTAGCTAGGATACCTTAAGCAATGCCCTTTTTGAGCATCTTTGTAGAAGGGAGAAATTATGAGGCATGCCACTGTTTCCCTGTGGATATTTTATACCCCTGGGGTATATCTGTCACAACCAAGGAACTATCATTGCTACATCTACATTGCTATTAACTATATCACATACTTTATTGTATTTCATTATCGATTTTCTAATATCCATTTTTAATTCCAGGATCTCTCCATGATTACAATTACGGTTGCTTGGGCTTCTTTAAGCAGAGGGGATTTTCCAGGCTCTCCTTACATCTGAAGATCTTGGCAACTTTTAAAAGTTACAGCTCAGTTATTTTGGAAAACACCTGTTGTACACTTTTAAAAATGTTTTGTTACTTTTATGCATTTGTGAGTGTGTGTGTGTGTGTGTGTGTGTGTGTGTGTGTGTATGCACGAGCACTCGTGCAGGTGAGCACATGTGCATGCGTGTGCACACACTGTAACACACATGTGGAGGTCAGAGGATAACTTGCAAGAATTACTTCTTGCACCATGTGCATCCTGGGGATTGGACTCGAATCATCAGGCTTGGCAGCAAGTGCTTTACCAGCTGAGACATTTCACCAGCCCCTAGAACAACTGCTAAGCTGTGTTAACTTGATGCTTTTCTCTTAGACTATGGTTACAGGTGTTGGAGAGGAAAAACCTCGGAAGTGGTCTGTATGTTTGGTATCAGAGTGACATCACTAGTGACATTGCCCTTGGCCACCTGGCTCAGATTACAGCTCAGTTGTCTTCTTTCTCCCCACTGCCTTCTTTGTCTTCACTGACAGCAGGTTTTTATATAAAACCTAGACTTTGATGTGATGAGGAGATATCCTCCACCTCTGTGGGCAGGGGGATTATTTCATTTAGAGCTTCTCTGCCTCTCCATTGACTTGAACATTCATTCATTTATTAACCACTATGAAAATCACAAATATT
This sequence comes from Peromyscus eremicus, assembly GCF_949786415.1. NCBI lineage: Eukaryota > Metazoa > Chordata > Mammalia > Rodentia > Cricetidae > Peromyscus > Peromyscus eremicus. The sequence goes on from NC_081431.1 coordinate 67,521,653, forward strand.
TATTTTGAACTGTACCATAATCCAATATTATTTTATTTATTATATTGTTCAAATTGTTCTGATTGAGGCCATTGCTAATGCTTTCTAGTTAGCTCCCTTGACCTTGGCAGCAAAACTTACCATTCTTCTCCCCTCCATTCCATTTCCTTCCCTTTGTTTTTCTTTCCTTCCCCCTCCTTCCTTCTCTCTCTCAAAAAATACCTATCCATATCTATCTTTATTTATATCTGTCTGTCTGTCTGTCTGTCTTCCTCTTTATTTCTCCATTCTCAGTTGTATGCCTAACAAGGTCATATAATGCAAAAAGATCCCAAAGAGTTGTGTGTGAGTGTATGTATGTGTATATATGTATATATATATATATGTGTGTGTGTGTGTGTGTGTGTGATATGTATACATACATATATGTGTGTACACAAATATATGTATATATAATATATACAGAATTATTTTCAAAATTGTATGCATTGCATGACCTTGTTAGGCATAGAAATTAGAATGCAAAAATGGAAGGGAAAGAGAAGGCACCTCCCCCCACTGATGGGTGACTGTCCACATGCTTATTTGTAAGGACATTTGTAAACCAGTTGTTTGGAGCTAAGATTTCTTTTTTTCCCACCAAAACAGTTACTAATGGTGGATATTTCCCATGAGGCTCCTCCACAAAACACTGTTTGGCCTAAATGTATCCGAAATCATGTATACTGGCCAGAAAATGTGTTGGGAATGGAGCCCTTATAGTTCCAGTAATTAAATAACAGGGAAAAAGTGAAATTGAACAAGAACTTTGAGATGCACCTTGAATGCTGATCTGAGAGAAAGGAAGATGTGCCAGAAAAAGCAAAGAATGTTGGAAGTAACTCTGTAGGGCTTTCACAGGGCTACTGGGCAAGTTGAGCTCATTTGAGAATTTAGAATAGTATCCTAGAAATAGTGGTTTAACTCCATGACTAACTGCTAATTTCCTTAACCCCATCTCCTCTTAATTAGTGCAGAGTCTGGTATCTGATTTAGATGAAGAAGGACAGAAAAGGTGAAAGAGTGGAGCACTGTAGAGGTAGAGCCTCCAGTGATGTGGAAGTTGAGAAGGAACACAAGCTAAACAAAACGAAAGACCATGTCTGTATTTCTGGAAAAAAAATGGAAAGAAACACACAGGTCACAGGCCTCTTGAGAGAGGTAAAAATGATGGTGGCAACTTTTCTTTGGGAAGTTCCAGGAGCTTCATCTGTTTGATTCTACCATCTTGAGGCATCTTGATCTTACTCTCTGGCACGTGTAGGCTCAGTACAGGGTTGCTCCAAGAAGCCAGAGAGTGTTCAAATACATGAGAATTTATTTATTTTTTAAATATTATTTGGTGTGTATTAAGAGCATGTGTTCATGTATGTATGTGTTCATGTGTATGCAGGGGCACATGTGTATGTGTGCACATGTTCATGTTCAGATGACAGCCTTGAGTATTGTTCCTTAAGGGACATTCACCTTTTTTTCTGAGACAGTCTTTCACTGGTTTGGTACTGACCAAGTAGGTTAGGCTGACTGGCACACATGTGTGTGTGTATATATATATATATATATATATATATATATATATATATATGTGTGTGTGTGTGTGTGTGTGTGTATCATATATATTCTAATATGTATATATATCAGATATAAATGTAAATACATATGTTGCTAATTTTGGGTAATTAGAATGAGGAAAGTTAATTGTTCTGTATCATACATTATATGATAGAACTTAGAAAATCTTGTCTTAAATGGTCATAGTTAGTTTGTTGGAGATAGCAAATGATCCTACTCTAAAGAATCGTGAGTTGAATATACTCAATATATAATATATACTTCTATGAAGACTGCAAAGGATAAATGAAGTTTAAAAAATAGTAAGTTAATGAAGTTTTCCCATAGTCTACAGAGTTGCTTCTTGAGTTGGTTTTTACTGGTTTGACACTGATCATTGCCACAAATCTGTGAACTCTTCTCGCCTTTCCCCTTAGAGCTTGGGATGCTAAAGTTGAGTTTGCATATATCAAAAATAGAACATTAGATATTTGTAAACTCATTTGTATTACATTTGTGTGTGTGTGTGTGTGTGTGTGTGTGTGTGTGTGTGTGTGTGTGTGTGTATGCGTGTGGGCATGCATGCTTGCAGGTTATATGCCAGAACACCTGAGTGGAGGACAAACTTGAAAGGGATCTTTCCCCTTCTTCTACCATGTGGGTCCCAGATATCAGTGTCAGGCTGTCAGGTTCACAGCAGTTCCCTTCTCCCCTGGGCATCTCACCAGCCCCTTGCGTCTTATTCTTGATGCACCTGGATAAAGAAACCATGTGTAAATATGAACCAATGGCTGAGAGGTCACCAACTGGATCAGGCCCTCTGAGTGGGTGAGACAGTTGATTGGCCTGATCTGTTTGGGAGGCATCCAGGCAGTGGCACCAGGTCCTGTGCTCACTGCATGAGTTGGCTGTTTGAAACCTGGGGCCTATGCAGGGTCGCTTGGCTCGGCCTGGGAGGAGGGGACTGGACCTACCTGGACTGAGTCCACCAGCTTGATCTCAGTCTGTGGGGAAGGCTTTGCCCTGGAGGAGATGGGAATGGGGGCGGGCTGGGGGGAAGGTGAGGGGGGCGGGAGGGGGGAGAACAAGGGAATCTGTGCCTGTATGTAGAACTTAATTGCATTGCAAAATAAAAATTAAAAAAAAAAAAAAGAAACCATGTGTAACTAGAACAAGTGTGGTGAAGAATGATGGCCCAAGACAGTTCCACTAATCTATGCTGTGTTCCCTCAGTCTGTCTCTGGTTTTCCATGCTGGGCGAGTGTTAACACTAAGTTCATCCTCAGCCCTTCTTTAACATTTCATGCACTATAAACAGACAATGTAGACTTGTCAGACAATTAAAATAGCTCTTGACAATCTCATCTATTTCTATCATATGAAATTTCTACTGCTGCATATTAGGATGCTAACTTTTTACTACATTTCATCGTATTTTTTTGAGCCTGGATCTTGTCTTGTTTGCCACTGGGCATGCAGGACTAGGTGGCACTTGGGGCATTTTTTTGGGTGATGGGAGGTAATAAGGGGTATATTGATAATACTACATCCCACTTTCTCTATGGTTCTTGTGTGTGTTCGTTCATGTGTGCTTAGGTGAACATGCTCATAGGGGCCAGAATATGATCTCCTCAGAATATACAGTTCCTTAGAAGTTGTCCATCTTGTTTATTTTGTTGTTGTTTGAGATAGGGCACTCATTGAGACCAAGGTTGAGATCAGTGTTTTGCCTAGACTGGCTAACCAGTGAACCCCCTAGGGATTTACAGTTTCCACCTCTCAGCTGGGATTATAACTGCATGCTACCATACCAAGACTTCTGCATCTTGGGATCCAACTCAAGGGCTCATGCTTGAAAGGCAAATACTTCAATGACTGAGTCATCTCCTCAGCTCCTTGCTGTGGGTCTTCGGTGATGAAATAGTGCCCATGTGGTTGAGCTATTCACTGAGTGTGCTAGCAATTTCACTATTTATCAAATTCTGTCACAAACTTATTTTTCTTTCATTATTTGAATTAAATCCTGACCTCCTTTAAATAGAGGCATATGTTCTCTTTCTTCTATTTTCTTCCTCCCAAGGACATGAGCCAAAGCATCTTATTTATAGACAATTAAAATATTGTTACTTAATACATACTTCTTTATTTGCCAAACTTTTACATGTAAAAGTAGCATCCTGCTAACTGTACTGTAAATACTGCATAGGTGAAGGTATTGTTTTCCCTGTGTAACTTGTTTGTTACTATTTACCATATTCTAGGATTGGGCTGGCTTTTTAAATCTATGCATATTGTATGTATGTGCTGTATGATGTGTTTCTATGTGTATGTGTGTGCATGTTTGTATGTATGAGTACAGATGCACATACATCATGGTGAAGTTGTAAAATTCATAAGAAAGCCTTGAAATGTCAGTTCTCACCTTCCACCTTGTTTGAGATAGAATCTCTAGTTTGCCATTATGTATTCCAGGCTAGATGGCCTGTGAACTCCTTGAGATTCTCCTGTCTCATATCATTAAATTATGGAAATGCTGAGATTACAGAGGCATGCTGCCATATTTCATTTTACATGAATGCTGGGGATTGAAACTCAGGTCCTCAGTCTTGCACACAGCAAACAGCATTTACCCCACCGAGCCATCTCCCCAGCTCCTGAGGTTGCTTCTTAACACATAGTTGTATATTAGTCATATGAATTGGGGAATTAGAGAGAAGTGGAAAGGTAAGATACTTAAGATTCATCCTTGGGTTTAAAATCCATATCATCAGGGGCTAGAGAGATTGATCAGCAGTTAAAAAGTGCTAGCTGCTCTTGCATAGGACCCAAGTTCACGTCCTAGCACCCACACTGGGCATCTCAAAGCTTTAACCATGCATAACTCCAGTTCTAGGGAATCCAATACCTTTTTCTGATCACTGTGGTTGCCTGTACACGTACATGCAACACATAAAAATAGAGCTTAAAAACCCACATCATCATTTCCCAACCCCATAAAGGCTGTTGAGAGTTCACGACAAACCCTGGAAGTTGACAAATAACCCTTCTTCACTATTATCATTTAATGAAGAGTAGCAGAGCCATGCTGCCTGCCATAGAAGTAACTCCACTTAACTTCTGACCTTCTGGTTGAAGTAGACCTGGAAGTAGCTTGGGTTTTTTTTTTTGTTGTTTGTTTGTTTTTTGTTTTGTTGTTTTGGTTTTTTTTTTTGTATTTTTTTTTTTGGGGAAGTGTGATAAATTATTCTGAGAAAAGCAACTTGAAGATTGCAAAGGTTTACCTCTGCTCACACTTCCAGGTAAGAGTCTATTATGGCAGGAGAGTCACAGCAGCAGGATCTGGAGAACACTGCTCACATTACATCCACAGTCCAGAGCAGGGAGTAATGGATTCATGTGTGCGTGCTAGTGCTCAGCTCACTTTCTCACTCTTACACAGTTCAGGATCCCAAACCCAGAAAATGGTGTCACTCAGAGTGGGTGGGTCTTCCTACATCAATTAAGGTAATTAAGGTAATCATAAATGGATATTCTCAGAGGCTTCCCTCTCTCCCAGGTGAGTCTACATTGTTAACAATTAAAACCACCATAGAATGGAACCTAACTTTAAGAAATTTGCATCATTTTCTGGTTCTGTTCAGAGACCATTGGCTTATTAGAAGCATTTTAAAGGGGGCCAAGGATTAGAATCAGAGCATCTTTCAGCATTGTTTGCAAGAAAATCCTTAGGGAATCAAGAGCAACTGGAGACAAGATTGACCAACACATCTCACGTTTCTACAACTTCTCCATTATTTCATCTCCCAGGGTCAGTACAAACAGCAGCTGGGGAGACGGCCCAGTAGGTAAAGTGCTTGCCCTGAGTGAAATCCCCCAGACCCACAGAGAAGCAGGAAACAGCGGAGCTCACCTGTCAGTGTTGGGGAACCAGAGATATGCAGAGCCTGGGAACTCACTGACCAGGCAGTCTAGGCAAAATAGAGAGCTTCAGGTTCTATAAGACACTCTTGTTTCAAAATGTAAGGGGAGAGCTACAGATGAAGACCCCCTGTTGTAAAACTCTGTCCTCTGCATGAGCATACACAAGTGAACACACACACACACACACACACACACACACACACACACGCAGAGAGAGAGAGAGAGAGAGAGAGAGAGAGAGAGAGAGAGAGAGAGAGAGAGAGAGAGAGAGGCAGACAGAGGGAGAGACAGACAGAGTGAGAGAGATACAGAGACAGAGACACAGAGAGAATTGATAAATAATTACATTCTTTAAATGAGATTTTTCAGATGCCCTTGAGACAGCTCTGCATGGCAGGTTTACTTCACAAATGGCCAGCGGCCTGATTTGTGGTTTCTGTCTGAAGTATGTGTCCTAAGATGGGGCTCAAAGGCACAGTGGCCAATTACTCACTTACGCTAGTGATGCTGAGCTTTCTCAAGTATCCATTTGCTGGCTGGCTGCTTGAGAACGGAGGAGAGAAAACAGTCAGTCATCATTCTAGAACTGCCTTACACTGGATGCTCACTCCTGCCTAAGCCAGTGTTCTCCCCACACTGTCTTAGAGAGTCCTAAATACAGTGGCTGTCAGACTTTTTTTTCTCTTCTAAATCTTACCCAATTTCTAGTAATTTTGAAAATGCACAGAAAAACTATTTTTGAGAAATATCCCTAACATCTAAAGTGAAAAAAGAAATGTTTTAAAGATTTGATTAGTTTTGTGATACATTCTAGTGCTGTGTACAGAGGCTAACAGAAAGCCACGCTAACTTACAAAAGTTGGTACAAAAGCCGTATATAGTTTATGTCTCTCTCTCAATAACACAATGCTTTTAATGCACTTCTGTCTTAGCCGGTGCTCCCCCCATCACCATAGCAACTGCATCCCTCCATAAGCCATTGCAACTCACAGAGTGACTCAGTACTGTCTTCTGCCCGCAAAGGTTGGGAGTGATGGAGGCACAGGTGTTGGAAGGAACACAACAGGTCTGTGTCATTCCTTGGGTTGTGTGGACTCTCTGCCAGGTGGACTGGTTTGGGTTTTCACCTGCAGCACTCTTCTTCATCTAATAGTCTTCTGCATTTGGTATAGGCAGATTTCCCAGACACATTTAGTTCTAGTCATCTTCCACTTGTTTGTAATAAGGAACAAGAGATCAAGAACAAGATAATAAACAATATACATATGATGACCTGGGGGTGAGTGGACACAGGGGACACCCAAGGGAGGTGTAAGAAAAACCCTACGGAAACCTACTTTCTCACAGCCCACTGAAAAATGTAGTTGGAGGGTTAGTGCAATATAAGTGAAACAAAGGGAGAGAAAATCACTGAGAGTTAAAGGATTAAGTGGGATGAAGAGAGGGATGACTTAGAGGAAGAGGGTACAGGCTGAGTTAACCAAAACTATCGGTGTGTGGAAAAGCCTTGTGGAAAATCAGTAGTTAGCTAATTTCAAAATACAGCATTAAGAAGAAGAGTTCTAGCAAAGTTACCTTGCTTGGTGGATGACGCTGTTCCAGGAAGGCATGGCTCATTAAATGAAAGACACAGCACACGTCATGGGATACTTCTACTAGTTATTGGTCAGGGAGGTCCCATAGGTCTTCAGAATAACACAGGCCATCGACATTTTCATTAGCTAACCACCATAACTACGTGAAAAGACTCTTTTGGTGAAGCCAACTGCACTTTGGCTGAAGGTTATAGAGACATAAATCTCAAACAATTTGGGAACATTTTCATCGGTGTGTGTGCACACATGTGTTTGTATGCACAGTAGTTCATCCTGGTGCGTGTGTAGAGGTCAGAGAACAACTTGCAAGAGTATATTCTAACTTTCTACCATGTGTGTTCCAGGAATCAAACTCAGGTAATCAGACTTGGTGACAAGTATCTTTACCCACTGAGCCATCTCACTGATCCACAGTGCAATATAGCATTATAATTTCTTGAAATGTATAAAGACATTATCACTCACTGTTGAGTAAAAAATGCAGCATCCAAAAGCATATGAACATTTAGTCAGTAAATGTATGTATAAATGTTGTAAACATTCACATGAATATATATATATATATATATATATATATATATATATATATATTCATTTAGCTAAACTAAAGCCTATTGTATGTTATTTTAAATGTCACTTGGTTCTTTAATAATTTTTTTTCAAACAAAAATCTATACTAAGAGAAGAGCAACTGGGGTTTGAGAGTGGGCACCATGAGTATGAAAGCATAGTTCTTTTACATATGACTTGAGTTTAGCTCCCAGTGTCCATGTTAGGCAGCTCACAACTACTGTAACTTCAGCTCCTGAAGATCTGACTTCCTTCTCTGGCTTCTATGGGTGCCAGCACACACCTACATATAGCCCCAAACAGACATACTTAAACATAAGTAAAAATAGTAACAAAAACATAACACCAAAAATAAATAGAACAAGGCACATAAAATGACACTACATTCTTCTAAAATGTGTGATAAGCCCTTGCACAACCCCTCTAGTTCTTGCAACTGCTGGCATAGTTCTTATACTGACAATGACCACATGCTGCATAGTGCCTCTTGTTATAAGTGAGAGAGCAAGTTCTTGTGTGAATGTTCCCCATGGTGTCTAAGGTAACTGAGGAAAGAAGGGTTCTAATGAATGGTAAAAACACTTAAAGAAGATACCCCAAATTCCAAAATTTCAATCTCAAAAGAGATGAAACCCCACACTGTGCTCTGTCCTTTTAAGTCACACTAATGTGAAAGACTAAAAGTGAGTAGTCGCTTAGTTCTGAGATGTAACTTCGACTTTGATGCAAGAAAACTCTCCCACTGAGCAGCCACATCTCCACTTCTAAGGGTTTTGAGACTGAAAGCTGTAGCTGTGGACCTTTCCTTTGTGAGTCATGGTAGATGCTGGTCTCCAGAAGGGCTTCAAACCCTGAAGTGAGTCCTCTACATCTGACCCTTGAAACTAAGTTTTGGGTAACATGGAAGCTTTGTCTTCCATGATCCAGGGGATTCTAAGTAGCCAGGCAGTTTTGGTTTGAAGACATCTGGTCAGTATGCATGACCTGAGTTTCATATAGGTGACAAAAGATCTATCTATTCAACATCCAGAAAGAGCTTCCCCAGTGACACACAAGATGCATGCTGAAGACCTGGATTCTTGAGCTTTGCCCTTGTTGGTCTGTACTAAAGAGCTGAGGTTTAGCAAAGTGAGAATCCATGTAGCTCCATTTACTACAAGTGCAGTGCTCTATTTTTCTGATTTCTATATTACACTGTCATATTCGTATTTCATCACTACAGCCTCCACATCCAGTCTTCTTTTGAACATATTTATTGAATAGTTATTGAGGGCTGGAGACATGGCTCAGTAGTAAGAGTACCTGATACTATTGCAGAGAAGCTGAGTTCAGTTCCCAGCCATCACATGGAGCTCATAATAATCCTTTTAGTTCCAAAGGATACAATGACTTCTGGCCTGTGTGGGCATCGGACACACACGTGATGTGCATATTACATGTAGGCAAACACTCATATATATAAATTAAATAAATCTTTAAAAAATAATAGCTTTAAAAATAGTTATTGAATGAATGAGGCCAGTGTGCGGTGTTTACTAGTGGCCCGCTTGTGTACTGTAGGTTTCACATTTTTGATAGATGACATCACTATAGGATTCTCATTAGTATTGACATTTATGTCTAAAAGCAGCAAGAGTTATTTATCCATCTATGTATCTATCTCTGTATCTATCTTTCTATTCTATCTCTGTCTATCTATCTATCTATCTATCTATCTATCTATCTATCTATCTATCTATCTATCTACCTACCTATGGATCTATGTATGGATCTACTTTTGGATCAACAGCAAACATTCTTCAATATTACAGCTTCCTTTTTCTCAGCCTGGCTTGTTTTTCCCTGTATACCTGTTTTTCTCTCTCTGTTCCTTCCAAGACTTTCTGTATCACAATCGTTGGGGATGGAGGGTAAGTGAAGAAGAACCTGCATCCTAATCTCTAGGAAAGGGAACTGAAGACCTGCATACCTATGCCTGGGCATGTGATTTTACAATACTCTGCAGGAACTCAAATTTGAGACTCGCTGTCACTTGATATGTTCAAATTATCACATTTTGATATGTTATCAGCCTCTGAATGACTACAAGGTAGCCTCCAGAAACTTTAGTTTTTCTCTTTTAAAAACTGCTTCTCTGCTGAAGACTGTAAAATAACAAAATAGAAAAGTAGAGGGTGAGGGTGATAGAGGTGGGTGGATCAATAAGAACTCTGTTCTTGTGAGGATATGGGATAGTGGCTACGCAGTGCAGTTGCAGAGAATCGATTTTGTTCACAGAAGTCTCCCTACACTTCAGAGCCTCTGAGGAGGGTTTTTGGCAGGCTTCTTGCAGACTACTGTTTCAGAAACCATCAGAGGGACTTAGAAAGGTGAGGGGTTTTTCACAGCACATGAAGGCTTAAGAACTCCAATCTCTTGGGTAGACAGGGAACTGTTTGTTATTTGCTTATGAGACCTGGGACCTTTAACCACACAACCATGGTTTCTCTTGTGTTTAGCCAGGATATTATCAAGGTTCTGATGTAATTTTCTAATCATGGCTTTCATTTTCTAATATAGATTTAATAAATCTCATCATTTATCATTCTTAAGTACAGAGCTCTAAAGAAAGAATTTCATAATCAGGTGCTACCAGGCTCAGTTATCACTAATTTGCTGGGTATTGTGATAAAGAACACTCTCTTGATAGCCTATTTTCAAGTACAAAGTAAGAGTGAAAAAAATGCATGTGTAATGAACAGTAGCTGGCGGAAGTACCTTTTGATCTACTTCCTCTCTGCTAGAAATATGAATGGCTCTCAGATGTCAAAGGAACTCAATGAGGCTGGCTATTCAGCACCTAAAGGCTGAGAGAAAATGGCAAAAGAAGATGGAGGTTTGCTCTGCTTGGTTGGATTATCAACAGTTCTTTTCTGCCTCCATTTGTATTAAGGTTTTTGCTGGTACGTTGTGTTCCTTTCTAGCTCTCCTTTGTTCATCTGTTTCTCTCATGAAGTTTATTTTTTCCTGCACTCTCATGGCTGAGACCAAGGCTGTGCTATGCCTGTGTGCAATATCTCTGCAGTGCTGACTTGGATGTGATGAATTGCTTTAGTCTGTGCTTAGTGTGATAACTTTAAAGTGTCAACTTCACATAACCTAGAATCACCTGTGAAAGACTCTCACTGAGGGACTGTCCACATTTGCCTGGCCTGTAGGCAATTATTAATCGATGTCAAAAGACCCAATCCAGAATGAGTAGCATCACTCTCTAGGTATGTTCTGAACTATGTAGGGACAGAGAAATTGAGTAGAGCACAAGCAAACGACTTGGTCAGCATACTTGCATTGACTGGTTTCTCTCTGTTCTTGACTGAGGAAGCAATATGACTGTTGCAAGTTCCCACTGCGTTGATTTCCCTACAATGACAGATGATAGCTAGGAACTGTGAGTTAAAGTAAATCCTTTCTCTCCTAAGTTGCCTTTTGGGGGGTATTTTCTCACAGCAACCAACAGAAATTATATTAGAACAATTATCCTGAAATGTTCTTATTTCTCTTTCAGTTCTAAGATTCTGTGTACAGCAGTCATGGTGAACAGTCATTGACACTTTGAGGGGAGGTTTTAAAACATTGTTCCATGCTTTCTTGTCTTTGAGTATTACTGAGGAGAGAGAGAGAGAGAGAGAGAGAGAGAGAGAGAGAGAGAGAGAGAGAGAGTTATTTTGACGTTTCTGCCTTTGTAGGTGAGTTGGAATTTTCCCTTAAAATTTTTAAACATTCTTTCTCTTCTTTGTAATTTTTGACATCTTGATGCTACTATGTTGTGGAGAGTTTCTGCTCTGGCCATCGATTTGAAATTATAAATGCCTCTTGTGTTTGGATGTCTATTTCTTTCTTTAGTTTTGGAAAAAATTACTACTACAATTTCATTGAATAAGTTGCATTTGGTTTTTTATTGTATCTTATGTCCTTTTCCCCATAGGTCCTTAGGCTTTTGTCTCTTGTTCATATCTCAGAGCTCTTTGAAGTGTTGGTCACACTTATCAATTTGTTCTTAGGTACTATTGTATTAATTTATTCTTCTTTCCCTCTATCCCCCAAACTCATTATTCTGCCCAGGTTTGTCTTTGATGGTGCTTTCTCTGTGTATTTTGCTTGATTGTTTGACTGACTCTTTCATATCTAGCATTTCTGCTAGGTTCTTTTTAGGGTTGCAATTTCCTCAGTGAATTTCCCCCCATGGTTTTTAACACCCAAATTCCTGACTCTTTTAGCCACTTTGCTAAATGTCTTCACTATGTCCTGAATTGATTTCCTTGCCTTATTTTATGGGTGTCTTCCTGGTGAGTTATCTTCGCTAGGCTGTGCTCCCCACTATTTAGGGAGAGAAGCTGACTGCAATTTGTTGATACAATGATTTGAAGGCAGTTTCGGCACTAAGTTGCAATAAAGGACTTTTATGTACTTCACTTGTGGCCTTAGTAAGGATTGGAGACAGTGGCATCAGGGTATTGATTAGGGAAATGTAGTTTATAGGTTTTTAGAGGTAAGGGTATTAATAAATACAAAGCACAAGGAGGAGAGATTGGGAAAAGAGAAAAAGAAAGAGAAAGGTATAAAACAGAAGGAAAATATGTGGGATAACTGCCGGTGAAGAATGGTTATAAAAGTGTGTCTAAGTGAGGTAGAAGCTAAATGAGGTAAAAGTATGTTTGTGTGTGTGTGTGTGTGTGTGTATGTGTGCGTGTGTGCGTGTGTGCATGTGTGTGTGTGTGTGTGTGTGTGTGTGTGTGTGTGTGTGTGTGTTAGAAGCCTGAAGCTGATGTTGGGTGAGGTCTCTGAAATGAACTGGATCTTGCTGATTGGTTAGTCTAGCTAGCCAGGGTCAACTGAGGAACCATCTGTCTCTGTCTCAAATGTTAGGATGATAGTCTGCTATATCTGCCAGGCTTTCACTTCAGTTTAAGAATCTGAATTCAGGCTCTTATACTTGCAAGACAAACTCTTTATCCACTGAGCTATCTCCCTAAGCCCCATGTGTCTCCTTTGCTGAGAAAGTTGTCTGTATGAGATGCCGCTTTCTGACACAGTTCCCAGTCTGAATCTCCCCTACATGTATATGGCCCCTTCTTTGTATGCTCTAGATATTGTTTAATGGGGGAAACATCTGTGACTTAGGCTTTGGGGGGGTGGTGGATATGGAAGGCTCCTAAGCTTTTGCTTATCATTTTTCTCAGGGAGTCACCTCCAGGAGTGACTTCAGCTGTTCCCTTTGCCCTCAGTGTGCTATGGTTCCTATAGGGGAATATTTGTTCTCTTGGGTGGAAGGCACTCAGCTCAGCGAGCTTCTCATAGTCCCACCTTGCTGCTCACCCAGGCAGTGACAGGAGTGCGGCTCTCTCAGCCCAGTCACTCTTGGAGCTGTTGGAGAGGCTCAGCATCAGACTCCTGTCCAGAATTTCGGCTGTAGTTTCTACATCTGGCCAATGTTGCTAAGACTGAGTGTAGATCCACAGTATACTCAGCCCTTCAGTGTACCTCTCCAGCTTTGTTTCAGTATCTCTCCCACTTGCCATTCCTACAGAGCTCATGTCTAATGATGATCTCCCCTAACTGGCAGCTCTGCTAACCCCATGTCTTACGGGGAGCGGGGTGTTCTAGTGCCAGCTGGTGGCCTGTCCTCTCTACGCTGTGGAGAATCCTGTGCATGTCCTTAGGCTTCTCGTTTCTTCTGCCTTTAGGAGTAGAATCAGTTCTGTTCTCCTGACTCTTCTCTTTCCATGTGCCACTCCGAGGGCAGCTGCTAACCTCCCATTTTACCAAGAAATTAAAAAAAAATGGCAACACATTTAAATGGAGAACACATTTCTATTTTCAGAGTTAGCAGATGCAGTCAGGAGAGGGATGGAAAAGCTACTAAACTGACAGACAAAAACAAAATCAACAAACAACCAAAACAAAAACATTCACTGTGTATGTTTGGTTCACTGACTCCATCAATTTTTACCCACTGTATTAGTTACTTCCCTGCTGCCATGATAAAATAACACAGCCAGAAACCGTTTAAGGAAGAGTTTATTCTGTCTTACAGTACCAGAGGGATAGAGTCCATCAGGGTAGGGAAAGCGTGGCGGCAGCAGCAGGAAGCTGCGCCATCACATTTCCTTTGCATACAAGAAACAGAGTAAGAGAGAGAAACCCTCAAAGTTCATCCCCAGAGATGTACTTCCTCCAGCAAGACTCCACCTCCTAAGGGCTCCATAAACTCCTCAAACAGCACCACTGCCAGTGACTATGTCTTCAACTCCATGAGCTTATGGTCATTTCTCATTCAAATCACACACCTTGTGAAAATGTCATAAAAGCGGATGATGGTGATTACTAAGTTTTATAATCTCTGTCTTAAGTACAAATTAAAATCATGAGATCCAAATGCTGAGCAACTATTTAAGAAAATGGGTAGGTAAAGAAGGAATCATTTATTGCTTTTCAGGACTGAAGGATGCTGGGTAGTTTTGCTGACCTGGATAATGCTGGCAATATCTTTCTGGGCTCATATTCATCTACTGTCCTATTTAAAATGAGAATAGCCTAGAGATATAACTCTGACCTTAAGGGATGATGGTAAATGAATATTTATATTATGGGAGATCTTGTTTAGTGCCCTTTCTCATCTTATGTGTAAAGTATTAAGACCTTTATTTTTTTCTCATAGTGTATGTTGTCCAGTGCTTTGAAATTTCTATGATTAATGCTAAGTGTCCTCCTGACTTTGATTTTGGCATCCTGACAAAAGAAAACTCCAGCTTAGTGATGTGGATTCCCAGTGACTTCAGTTGTCAGACTCCCTACCTCGGGTGGATAAGACCCCGTCACATCTGGACAGCTGTGGGCACACAAGATTGATTCCTCTAATACACACTGACAACTTAGAAGGGAAAACAAGTTAATGAAACAAATTATTGTGCTCACCAGCCAATTAAACCATGCATCAGAGCCAGCTTTCCTCCCTCGGTCTTTCTCAGATAGCTGTTTAGTAATCACGACCCAAGAGCAGAATGAGGGGCTGGGAGGTATTTTACAGAATCGATTGAACATTCCACCAGCATTGGAGTCGATCTAAACTCAAGCACTCTTAACTGGAAGATGGCGAGACTCTGACAGGCCCAGTATTGTTTCTAACTTTTCTTCCACACTCATCAGAATTTTGGATTTGGTGAGGGATGAAAGGTAAATGAAGGTGAGTTGGCTTTGGTGGAAAAAAAAGAGAGACCTGGGTGAACACCTATTCAGTAAGGTTTTCCTCCTTTCTCGAGTAGACAGATGCTTGAAACTGCTCAATGACCCCCACATTGGGCTGCCACTTTCCAACAGGCACCCGGAAGCGTCCAAGAATAAAAAGATAATCACACTCTTGTTTTAGCCTAAGAGAACAAGAGGCTAACCAATACCCACACAAATCTCTAAGGTGTTTTGTGGACAATAGGCAGTGTCTCATGGAATAGCTCCACTTGGAATAATTACAGCCTGTGATCGAGCACAGGGGCCTTCTCAGAGCAGAAATTACAGGAGAAAGTGAAAACCAGACCAGGATTTCTGCAGGTGTGTGATTTCTTTTGGTCATAAAAAGGGAGCACTTATCCTGAGGGTTCCCGGATTTCATCAGAAGTCATTGTGGCTGCCGGTAGAATCCAGCCCTCTTTCTGGAGCTGACAAACTAGGAAACGTCTCTGCTCCATCATTTGGTGCATGCTGTCTTTTATACACAATTCACATTTCATTTTTTAGGGTCTTTTCTTATTTGTATGTGGACATGCTGGTCTGGATGTACACTATGTGTATCCTGATGCCCACAGCAACCAGAAAAGGGTGTTGGAGCCTTTGGAGCTGGAGGTACAGGTTGTTGTGAGGTACCAGTGAGGGTGATGGGACCCGAACCTGGGTCCTCTGCAAAAGCAACAAGTGATTTTAATAACTGAGTAATCTTCACAGTCCCAAATTCACATTAAAACAAAAGACAACAACAACAACAAAAACAAACCAGACTCTTTACTTTCCTTAGACTATCTGAATAGTTATTCCTGTGTCATTGTGGTGGTTGATAGGATCAACTTAATAGGATGTTGACTCACCCTGGAAACAAGCCTACAGGTGATCCTGTTAGGGGGGTTCTAGATGAGGTTTAAACACAAGTAAGAAGACTTCCCCTACATGTGGGAAACATTGTTCTGTGGGGTGGGGTTCTAAAATGCCTGTAAAGGAGAAGGAGTTGAGCACAGGATTCCTCTCTCTGCTCCCTGGCTGCAGGTGCCGTGGGACCAGCCGCCTCTGGCTCCAGCTCACAGGCTGGATGGCATGATGGACTACACCCTAAACATTAGCCAAAACAAATCCTCCTTCCAGTAAGTGTTCTGTGTCCGACGTTTTTTCAAAAACAACAAGAAAAATAAGGAATACAGTCACCCACAGGCCTCAGCGTTATTCTGCGGAATTTTCTGAAGCTGGGCAGTAGGACCTTTGTTTTATGACACTGTCAGTGAAATCCCTGTTGATCTGGGGACATTTTCCCTCATTTGTGATCACTGCCTGGCCCCTGAGGGCTGGTCTGTGTCTCTAGTGCTGTTTTATCAGATTGGACATCCTTTGCTGTTCTTGTCACTCAAGCAAATGTACAGGGTCTAATTACAATAGAACTCGAGGAAATTATTCCAACTTTATGTTGGCAAGGTTTTGTAATGTCCTGGAGAATCTGAGAGCTTACTTAATTTCCAAGCCCAGTTCATGGACTAGGTCTAATTTGGGGGTGAGAAGGCTCTCCCCTAATCTACTTTTCTGAGATTTCTTGGCATACTCTAAGAGCTGGTTTGCAGGCCACTCAGTAAAGTACTTGTCTAGCATGCATGCTTTGGATTTGGTGCCTATCTATACATGAACTTGGAGTGGTGGCACACTCCTGTAATCTTGGCACACAGGTGATGGAGGCAGGAGGATGAGGAGCTCCAGATTATCTTTAGCTACATGGTGAGTTCAAGGCTAGCCCCTGTCTCAAAAAAAAAAAAAAATTCAACGTAATTTAAATTTGCAAATAGGTTTACATCACTTTTCTTTTAATGTCATGGTTTCAAAAGCATTTGCATGTGATGTTAGACTGAGTTTTATAGAGCTTTGAAGTCTTCTGACTTGGAGCTTTGAGTAAAGGAATGATTTAATTAAGCCATAGCTTTGTAGATTATGAATCAATCCCTGCAGGTGATCATCACGTTTTAATTCTTTAATTGCAACAGGTAAAGTCTTATAAGTCCTTTAATCTGGGCAATGTTTAGCCTATATTGAGGACAATGTAGCTCATGATGACATTGTCATGAGCTAAAGCTAGCAGCCACAGCAACACCTAGGAGCCTGAGGGAAGCATGTGTAGTCTCAACCCAAAACTCAACAGGAATATGTATTTAGCACGAGCTTAAGCTCTTGTGATTCAGTCATGTTCCTCAGTGTTTAAAAGACACTGGCATACACAGGATTCATGAATGAATCCACTACACAATGCAGAGACTACACAGTAATCCAGATACCAATCAAAAGTCTTCAGTGGAGGAAGTTGTCGGGTAACTTCCTTGCTTCTGCACAGAGGACACATGGATTTTTTTCCCATTCATTCACTGGGCTTCACTGAAGGTTTTAGGTGAAGAAAGGGTTTCAAAGGTTAAGCAAAACAAAATGTTTATTGCAGTGATCACAAATGAGAAAAAATTTCCCCAGATTAACAGTGACTTCACTGGGAGTATGACGAAACAAAAGTCCTCCTGCCCAGCTCCAGTTTGAATAGCACAAACTGAGAAAAGAAAGTAGAGAGGTAGGGAGGTTGAAGCCACAAAGGGCTCTGTAGAGTAGGACAGTAAATTTGAATGACATATATACATATACATATATATATATATATATATATATATATATATATATGCACTGGGAGGAAAAGTTGGCCTAATGTCTAATTGGAATGGTAACTTGACTCTTGAAAACACTTGCCTTGTTCTGGATGTCAGATGCAAAATCAAAGCAAATTCACTTCTGCACTGAATTGGCTTTTACTCTGGGTTTGTGAATCTGGACTACTTCCATTCTGTAGAGTACACTCACTGACAAGACCCTGTCAGAATGAGAAAGCAGAACTTTAAAAGTGGATTTGCTAATACACACTCTGGACAATGAAACACTGTTGGAATGGGAAAACAGAACTTCCAAAGTGGGTTGGTTGATGTTGGATTTGTTTTTGTTAAAGTTAAAGCAGAATCAAGATTTTAAAAGGATCTAAAATGCTTTCATTTTATTGTTTGTTTTCCTAACTCATATGGGCTTGAACTTCCTGTCTCCAGAGGAGGTCAAAAGTCAAGGTTCGTTTATACTTCTTTACAGCCCTACTAAGACTGTAGCATTTATCAAGACCGAGTCCCATCCTGGTTCCTTCTGACCTTTGGGAGTCTTGTGCATGTGCTCAGTTCAAAACAATGGTCTTCCATATTTCTCATTTAACAGGCAGTTGTTATGGTTCCCTTAGTGTTGGACTCCTCAGTTCCTCTTGTCTTTGTTAGTCTCACCTGTGTTTTCTCCTCCCTTCTTTCTTGTCTTATTTTTTTCACCCTTATTATCATTCTGTGAATTCTAAGTCAGTCTCCGTAAATCTCACATGCCTTACTGATGAGCCAGTTCTGATAACCCAGGATTGCCTGGACTCCTAGCAAATAAAGACATGGATGTTGTAGGACTGCTGATGACAATGACCCTCAGGGAAAAAGATCTGGGTAAATGTCATCTTGCAAGGAAGTATAGTTTAAGATAGCATGTATTCACTACCCATTCTTTGATAGCCCCACAAATCACCTACAGTCTTGAAGTTGAAGATGTTGCTTACATTCTCCAACAATTTTCAAGAGAACATTGGCATGTCTAGATGACTGCTAATTAGACACATTCACCCACTAGCTTGGACACTGAATGAACTGAACCTCGACATTAACAGATAGGTTGTTTACTGTGCTGAGCCATTCTAGAAGCCTGGGGACAATGATGTAATATCCTGATGGATAAGACTGACTGCATCAGGGTTTTCAGAAGGATATTTTTGTTCTATGTATGGTGTCTAGAGAGGATATCTCTGCCTCTGAATTATAATTATTTATCACAGTACTTAGAAACATCCATATGAATGGGGCTTATTGAAAACCAGGCTGGAGAGATGTCTCAGTGGGTAAAACAGTTGTCTAGTAAGCACAAGGACCTGAGTTCAAATATCTTGAACCTTGTTAAAGCTAGATGTCACAGCATCCTTCTGTAATCCCAGCATTCCTGTGGGGAGACAGGAGGCAGAGATAGGAGAGTCCTCAGAAGCTCACAGGCCAAATGAATTGGTGTATGCAGCAGTGAAAACCTAACACAAGATGGAAGGTGAGGACCAACACCTGAGGGGGGTGTCTGGTGACTTTCACACATTGTTATAACATTCTTTCTCTCTCTGTCTCTCTGTCTGTCTCTCTCAGACTCATAACACCTGAGGGTGTCTTGTGACTTCCACACGTTGTTATAACATTCTTTCTCTCTCTGTTTCTCTGTCTCTCTCAGACTTACAACACCTGAGGGTGTCTGGTGACTTTCACACATTGTTATAACATTCTTTCTCTCTCTGTCTCTCTGTCTCTCTCTCTCAGACTCACAACACCTGAGGGTGTCTGGTGACTTCCACACGTTGTTATAACATTCTTTCTCTCTCTCTGTCTCTCAGACACACACACACACACACACACACACACACACACACACACACACACAAATAAATAAATAAATAAATAAATAAATAAATAAATAAATAAATAAATAAATAAATAAATGTAAGGGAAAGGAAAATGTAACAAGAATCTTAGAAAGTCTTACTAATAAAAAGCCCAGATCCAGATATTGGGGTAAAAGCTGAAAGATTAGAGAAACAGAACAAGCCACAGCCAATATTACCTTACCAACTCCTCAGCTGATCTTACTTCCTCAGACTGAAAGCCTCTGAATCTTCACCAACAAGGGATCTCAGATGAACTGCTTAAAAGCTTCTAGTTCCTGATCCTCATGCCTTATATACCTTTCTGCTTCCTGCCACCACTTCCTGGGATTAAAGGCGTGTGTCCTTCCCAGGCAAAGACATGAGATCTCAAGCCCTGGGATTAAAGGTTGTGTGCCACTGCTGCCTGGCTCTGTTTCCAGTGTGGCCTTGAACTCACAGAAATCCAGATGGATCTCTGCCTCCTGAGTGATAGGATTAAGGGTGTGTACCACCACTGTCTGACCTCTATGTCTAATCTAGTGGCTGGCTCTGTTCTCTGATCCCCAGATAAGTTTTATTTGTTAGAGCACAAATAAAAAAGCACCATAGGAAAACATTAAATTTTCCTTTTTTTTTCTAAATTATAAGAACATAAGTTTTAGATAAGGTCCCAATTTGTAGATGTCCATAGTGCTTAACATACTTTTAGTAGCCACTGTGTATCTCCAAGAGGAGGTGGGAATGGCTAAGAGCATAGTGATTTCTGAATTTTCATAACCCGGGAGACAGAGTTGAGCTCTTAGGTCCCATGAAGACCCTGCTCTTTAAACACAGTTTAGAAAACACCAGGCCAATAGCATCCTAAGGATACCTTAGCCTTTGCAATGCTCTGTAATAGGCAGATCTTTCCCCATAGACGGCCCAGCTGTGGCTAACATCCTCCTGTTCTGAGCTGCAGGCTCATTCTCTGTGTCAGAGCTGATTTAGGAGATGGTAGAGCTGATAGAAGTAAGGCCACCACTCTTCTTGATCATGCTAACTAATTTTAAATCATCTAACACTTTAACACAGTCCCAGATTTTTCTTGGTTCTTTGAAGACCATTGCCAGAGAGAACATTTGGAACGTTTATTCTCACAGACATCCTTTGGGTTACATGTGAATATTTCCATCCGATTTGAATCTGTTTTCAAAATAAAGCGTGATCAGAAGCTGCTTTCAATGTTTGACCAGAATCCAAATCCCCTCAGAAGACTTTATGAAATGCCATCTATGCCCGGATTCTTGATGTATTTATAATCTCTGCCTGCTGTATCTTTCTTTCCAGCATCTCTAGTGTCTGGATGTCTATCCCACGGTTTGACTCTCTGTGAAGGAAAGCAACCAGTATTAAACACAGTGACAGTCTACCTGAGGCTGCCCTTAGACGCAGACCCTTTGGGCCAACTTCCCCATTCTGCCAGCTTTGGCCCATTACATGAGTGACAGAAGCTTCCAGACCACATGTAGATGAATAGAGAAGGCTGAGTTAGCTGTAGCCAGAATCTCAGCATCATACTCTTGTGTTGAAAATGGAAAAAGGATAAAATTCAATATTGTTCTCTGAAGTATTCTCATGACTAATATCACCTCCCAGGGCTGGAGACAGCGCTCACCCCTACTTAAAAACCTGTTACTTGTCACAGTGCTTAGGACACTGCACTGTAGTTCTTTCCTTGCCAATGGCCTGCCAATAGAATTGTCTTTCCTCCTATTAAGAACTTGAGAGCTAAGAATTTGAGAACAAGGTCCATTCCATATGAGGTTAGTTAAACTGGCTCCTGGTGTTGAAAGTGCTTCAGATTATACATAGGTAGGGATTATTTTCTTTATCCTTGTTTTTTTTGTTTTATAAATAAACAGTTTTTTTAGTGTGTACATGTTAGTGTCTGTGTGAAGACGCTCACATGGGTGCAGGTGCCTATGAAAGCCAGAAGAGGGTGTTGGATTCCAAGGAGCAGGAATTACAGAAGGTTGAGAGCTACCTGACATGTGTACAAGGAACCAATGGCAGGTCCTCAGCAAGAGCAGCAAGTGCTTTTAATGGACAGGCCATCTCTTCAGCCCTACAGGGGTTTCCAGTGAGCTGCCATACTTTTCCTGGCAGTAACAAAAATATACATGTTCTGAATAGAGCATTAACCCTCACCAGCTGTGTCCTTCAGAGGGTTTTGTTAACTCCTCAAAGACTTAGCTCTCTGGAGTAGAGAATTCACTGCCATCAGGGTTTTAAATGAAAGTGTATGTGAAACTTGTCAGAAATCTCAGCATATAATGGATGTTCCATGAATTATCATCATATGCAAGTGTATACTGGCTGCTATGGAACAATCTTTGTGCACTGTGCATGTGTATTGCTCTCATTGTTAATAAAAAGCTGATTGGCCAATAGCTGGGTGGGAAGAGATTGGGCAAGACAGCCTGACACAGGGAGAATGCTGGGTAGAGGAAAGGTGGAGTCAGAGGAGTCACCAGTTAAAAACAAAACAAGTTGGACACACAAAATGGGGTAGAGATAAGAGCCATGAGCCTCAGGACAGCACATAGATTCATAGAAATGGGTTAAGTTGTAAGAGCTAAGTAATAAGTCTGAGCTATTGGCTGAGGATTTATAATTAATATTAATCATCTTTGCAGTTATTTTGGAGCCAGTGATCAAGACAGGAAAACTCCACCTACAATTGGCCCAGCAGTAATTTTTAAACTCAGCCTGGGCTCTGCACTAGAAATGGACTGTGTGATTTCTATTGTGAAGCCATAGCAGTATACTGGAGACCATTAGTATTTTGGAAGGGCTGATTTCTCATTTTCTCTGCTTCAGGTCTTGAAGGTCCCCTCAGGACATTTGTTAACTGGTACTGTTTTATAGCCTCTGTGCTCTCCAGGTTTGCTCTTCCTCTTCACACGCCCCTTACAAAATGAGCTTCCTGCTGTTGGCAGGCTCTGCCCCACACTTTAGTGCCTTCATAATGGCATGCAGGCTTTTCTCACTCCAACTGGCAGTTTCATGGGGGAAAGGAAGCTGGAGGGAAGAAGGAAGAAGAAAGAAGGCAACGAACCCCCAGAGGGACCCATCAAGGGCTTCACTCCATTGGACTGTGGCTATAGCTTAGTTGACAAGGGTAGAGGGCTTGCCATGAAAGCATGAAGACCAGTGTTTGATCCTCAGAATCTACAAAAGAATCTGTGCATGGTTGCAGGTACTTGTAATTCCAGAGCTGAGGAGCTAGAGACCTTAGGATCCTTGTGGCTCACTGGCTAGCTAGCCTCACCTAATTGAAGAGATCCAGGTCAATGAGAGACTACGCCTCATAAAGCCTGGTGGACAGCACAAGAGAAACAACACCTGAGGTTGACCTCTGGTCTCCACACTCATGTGTGCACATACATACACATACATACTCACACATTAAAGATACATACAGATGTACACAGATGTAAAGATGCATACACACCAACACACATGCACATGCATGCATACACATACACATGTACAAAGATTTGTGAATGTACATGTATATATGTACACACCTATGAATACACACATGCACACACATATGCATGTACACAATTTTGTGGATGCACATATACATATATCCATACACTTGCACAGAGCTGCACACATGTATATTTACATGCATACAGAAACACCACATACACTTGCAGACATGCACACACACAAACACAAAATCCAATCATCAACACATATTTGCAGACCCCACCACCCCCTTTGAGGACTGAAAATAGCTGGAAAAGATTATTGGAAGAGACATAGTTCATGGGTGCTTGAAAGGGAAGAAGAGATTCCTTCTGGAGGGTAACCAGAAATTCTTGTAGTTGGACTTATTATTTTTCTCACTCCCCATGGGAAATCTTACCCTTTTGGAGGAGGGGATGTGGGCTGGGTCAAGGGGAGGCTGGGGGAGGAGTGGGAAGAGGAGGGATGAGAGGGGGATCTATGGTTGGTATGTAAAATGAGTAAAAAAATTTTAAATAAAAAAATTATAAAAGTTCGGCCTTAGCTTAGACTTATTTCTAACTACTCTTATAACATAAATTAATCCATATTTTTGAATCTATTTTTTATGTGGTTCATTTACCTTTACTTTATATTGTTCATGCTGCTTCCTCCATGTCTCCTGGTATTTCCACCCTTCCTCCCAGCATCCTCTGTGCCTGGAAATCCTGCTTAGCTATTGGCCATTCAGTTGTTTATTAAACCAATCTGAGTGACACATCTACACAATGTACAAAAAGATTATTCCACAACATTTTCTCCTTTTTTGTCTAAATAAAAAGGAAAAGTTTTAACTCTAACACAGTAAAACTATATACAATAAGAACAATTATCAGACAAGAATTAAATTCATAATATCCAGTCCATTTGTATTTGGCAAATTTGGAGAAAGTACTATAATATCTATCCTATCTCAGTCCAAAGTTTTATACCTAAACCATTTTCTATCATAACTTGAATTGCCATCTCAAAACTATCATTTTAGACCTAAAAACGTTCTCCTGGATCAAAGTTAAACTTTTATGTTTCTCAACCCCATATATTTTGTACCTCCTTTGTGAGTGTCTTTTCTGAATTTGGTAACAAAGAAAACTGTAAATATGGCTATCTCATCTTCACCTCCACCAGAGACCCAAGAAGGACATAATGTTACTTGAGTAAACAGGAAGTATAGAGCAAACAACTTCCAAAATTATAGAAATGACAGAAATAGCTGGCTGCACTTTGGATATTAGTATGGTAACTTCTCAGAAAATTGGTAATCTACCTCAAGACATAATGATACCACTATTGGACATATACCCAAGGCATGTTCAATCATACCACAAGGACATTTGCTTAACTATGTTCATAACAGCATTATTCATAACAGCCAGAACCTGGAAACAATCTAGATGTCCCTCAACCAATGAATGGATAAAGAAATATGTATTACCCAGCTGTAAAAAACAATGTCATCATAAAATTTGCAGGCAAATGGGCAGAACTAGAAAATATCATCCCGAGTGAGGTAATTCAGACTCAGAAAGACAAACATGGTATGTCCTCACTCATAAGTGGATACTAGATGTAAAGCGAAGGATAACGAGACTAAAACCCACATCTCTAGAGAAGCTAGCTAACAAGGAGGACTCTAAAAGGGACACATGGATTGCCCTGGGAAGGGGATATAGATGAGATCTCTGGAGTAAACTGGGGGAAAGGGGGGAACAATAGAGGGGAGGGGATGGAGGATGAGCATATGAGGGAATGGGATGGTCATGCTAGAGGAAGAATGGAGTGGGAAAGCAATGAAAGAAATAGCATGATAGAGGTGGACATTATGGGGTTAGGGAGAAACCTGGTGCTAGGGAAATTCCCAGGAATCCACTAGGATGACCCTAACTTAAACTATTAGCAGTAGTAGAGAAGGTGCCTGAATTAGGCTACCCCAGTAATCAGATTAGTGAATATGCTAACTGTCATCATAGAGCCTTCATCCAGTAACTGATGGAAACAGATGCAGAGATCCACAGCCAGGCACCAGGCCAAGCTCCAGGAGTCCAGTTGAAGAGAGGGGGGAGGGATTACATGAGCGGGGGGGGGGGGTCAAGATCATGACAGGGAAATCTACAGAGACAACTGAACCAAGCTCATGGAAACACATGAACTTTAGACTGACAGCTATGAAGCCTGCGTGGGATCAGACTAGGCCCTCTGCATATGGGAGACAGTTACGTAGCTTGGTCTGTTTGAGGGGCCCCTGGCAGTGGGGTCAGGATCTATCCCTGGTGCATGAGCTGGCTTTTTGGAGCCCATTCCCTATGGTGGGATGCCTTGCTCAGCCTTGATGCATGGGGGAGGGGCTTGGTCCTGCCTCAACTGAATGTACCAGGCTTTGTTGACTCCCCATGGGAGGCCTTACCCATTCAGAGGAGGGAATGGGGAGTGACTAGGGAGGAGGCTGAGGGGGTGGGAGGAACAAAGAGAGGGAAATTTGTGGTTGGTATGAAAAAATGAATAAAAAGAATCCTTAAATAAAAAAAGAAATATCTGGACAATCACCCAAGGTTCCTCTGTAATATTGGGGCATCCATTTTCAGTCTACAAGTATAGAATATCTGACAAACTTTTCTGTGAAGTAGTAATTTTAAAGGACTGTCCTGCCTTGTCTTGGCAGTTTGGCAGTCTTTTTCTTTGTGCTGCTTGTCCAGCTTATACAGCATACTGTCAGAAGTCAAGGCAAGAACAGTTTCTTGCCCAGTGGCTAACTTTTGCCACAACAAATGCAAACTACATGTGGAGGTTCTTTGATGCCCATCATCTTCTCTGAAGTATATTGAGGCTGCCAAGAATAGACATGGCTCATTGCTCTGAAAACCTTATGTTATTAAAACATCTTTAATACTGTATTCTGTAGATTTCTGCAGTGTTTGAAGATCACCTGTCTACCTAAAATATATCTCTGTTTGATCTTGAAAATATAACCTAACATGACTTCAAGTTTGATTGTTATAGGTGACTATTAACCTATATTTTTTATTATCCTAAGTAATTTGCAATAATAACTTTTAAGGACTAGAAATTTACATTACATTGTTAAATGGGCTGCATAGGTACAATATCTTAAACAAGACTAGAAATGTATGTACAATGTGTTCTAACAAAAAACCTTAAATTTATATCAGTATATAAAAATACTTTAAACAAGAGTAGAAACATAAATACATTATAACAAAAATAACCTTAAAGTTGTATCAATATACAAAAATCCCATGTAAAATGGATTGACCACCCTGTTCCCTTCAAATGTAAAATATTTGAGACTAATAGTTATTTAAAACAATCTATAGATTTATCCTATCATTTTTATACTATATCCCCCTTTTTTCTCTTCAGAAAGAGATCCTTGAATCTAATCTCCTGTTTTATTTTTTTTCCTGACCATCTGCAGTTTTTGTTTACTCAAGTAATATTTTATCCTTCTTAGGTCTCTGATGGGGATAGAAGACTAACTAGTATAGTTTTACAGCTTTCCTTGTTACCAAATTCAGAAAAGAAACTTACATAAGAGATGTAAAGTTTTTAAGGTTGAGAAAAATAAAAGCTTAGTGTTCATCTAAAAGGATATTTAAAGTCTAAAAGGATATTTTTAGGATGATAATACAAGTCATAACAAAAATGGTTCAGGTAGAGAACTTTGGACTAAGGATAGATAATGGAGTATTTTCTCTAAATTTGCCAAATGCAAAATGGACTGGACATTATAAATGTAATTCTTACCTGATAATTGTTTTTATTGTATGTAATTTTTACTGCTTAGAGTTAAAAACCTTTCCTTTTTGTTTAGACAAAAAGTATGGAAATATTGTGGAATAATCTTTTTCTACACTGTGAAGATGGGTCACTCTGATTGGTTTAATAAAAAGCTAAATGGCCAATAGCTAGCCAGGATTTGGGGGAAGAGAGAATCTGGGAAGAAAAAGGTGGAGATGCCAAGGGACATGGAGCAAACAGGATGGGCACTACAGAGATAAGATAACAAAGCCATGAGGCAGAAAGTAAATTAATAAATGGGTTAATTTAAGTTATAAGAACTTGCTAGAAATAAACCTAAGCTATGGGCCAAGATTTCATAATTAATAATAAATCTCCTTGTTGTTGTTGGTAAGCTGGTGGCCCAAAGGAAAAAAAATCCCTCTACAAATTCTACCAACTATTAGAAAGTTGTGAATTTGAAATTTTCAAATCTATGCTTGATTCTTTGCCTTGTCATTTGGTATAATCTTGAGCAAGGACCTAAAAAACTATGAGACTTGATTAATCCATGACAGATGTGTGGCTGATCGGCATACTTTTTTAAGAAAATGTTTGATGTGATTGAATTGAACTGAGCTTTATAGGTGAGAATTTCGTGGAAATATTTAGCTGCAACATTTCAATTAGGTTATAAAAGGCTGCTGACCTAGCAGTGTTCACAAATAAAGTATAATCCTGATACAAGACAGACATCAAATCACTCATGATTAAAATGAAAAATTGATTGAGCACCTGCTACATCCTTGCAAGATCCCATCTCAGCATTTTGTCCTTTCCCCTTACACTGATTTATACTAAAGATATTTGAGTGACTTCAAAGACATTTGCTTTACTGAAGAAAACGACCAAACCCTGTGTGCCAGACATATGAATTTCCTTTCTCTTAAAATTATCCTTTATGCTCACAGCCCAGAAAATTTGTTCAAAATTTCAGTTAGCCTAAATTATATAAAAAAATGGAAAGTACAAGATATAAGAAGTAATACAAGAAGAGAAGGTAATATTTTTTTACTTAAAGTTTTCCTTATATGTGGTGCATGGGTATGATATATGTATGTGGTATTTGTATGTATGGCATGTGAATGCCAGAGAAGAACATTGGATATCCTTCTCTATTACTCTGCCTCTTTCTCTTGAAATGAGATCTTTCTCCCTGTACCTGGAGCTAGACTAGTCACTAAACCCCAGTGATTCTCCTATCTCTGTTCCCCACAGTTCTGCGGTCACAAGCATACATGCTTGCAGCTACATCCAGCTCTTTAATGTGGGTAAAGGGGATTTGAACTCAGATCTACATACTTGCATAGCAAGCATTCTTAGCCCATTAAGCCAGATGCCAGCCTCTGAAAGACTTTTTTCTTTCATAATGTTTTGCTAAAACATCCCTAGTAGTTTTATCTTACTTTGGTGTGAGTATCAGCTTGAATGTTCAACTCATTTCAAATTTTCAATGTAAGAAACTTCCAACAGGTATCTTTGCATTAGAATAGAAGTTTATGACATTAGATCTCCATAGAAAAAGAATTTTAGCTCTTTATTTGTGACTTTAAAAACAGACCTGAGGTGCTGGAGTGATGGTTAAGTGGTTAAGATCGTGGACTGTTGTTGACAACAGCTTTGGTTCCCAGCATCTCCACGGCAGCTCACAACTGTTAGTACCTCCAGTTTCAGAGTATTCAATTCCCTTTTCTGACCTCTGTGGGCACCATAAACTCATCCAGGCAAAATGTTCGTGCACACAAAGCAAAAATAAGTAAATCTTAAAGGAAGCTCCCCTCCCTGCTCCCAGTCTGTTAAACACATCTCTCCTCTAAACGTCCCATTTTTCTTGCTGACTAGCAGAAGGGGTTTGTTAATCATTGGTAACTTATGTGATGGTTGCTCACAAATTAGGGCATTTCCAGTTGTGATTTGATGCCTCCCCTGAGTCTCAGGCATTTGTACACTTGT
Source organism: Peromyscus eremicus (assembly GCF_949786415.1). Classification (NCBI taxonomy): domain Eukaryota; kingdom Metazoa; phylum Chordata; class Mammalia; order Rodentia; family Cricetidae; genus Peromyscus; species Peromyscus eremicus. The sequence goes on from NC_081431.1 coordinate 67,550,399, forward strand.
TCCCTACTTGGTGGTACTCTTTGGGAGATTTAGGAGGTGTAACTGTGCAGGAGAAAGGATGCTACTGTGGGGCTTCTACGCCTCACACCATGTTGACTTGATTCTCTCTATCTCCTGTTTGTGGTTCAAGAAGTGACCTCTCAGCTGCTGCTTCAATCACTATGACAACTGCCTGCTGCCTCATGTCTGCCTCATGGACCCTAACCCTCGGGAACTATAAGCCCAAATAAGTACTTTCTTCTATAAATTTCCAAGGTCTTGGTGTTGCGTAAAATCAATAGAAAAGCAATTAACACAATTTGTCACAATATTTTGTCATTCTTCAGAGAATATTTTACACACCAAATAAATTTACCCACCTCAAATATATATACATTTGAGGTAAAGATAAATACATGTCAGGTAAGTTCTAGAAGAATTAATTTCCAAGTATTCAAGTATTTTATTCTAGGTTTAATTAAATCACCTTGCAAGGTAGGTTTAATGAGTGTTCTCAGATAGGATGCTCGGGAGAAAAAAGGTTCTTCTTAGAGCTGATAAGCACATTTGTCTCAATGTATTTATTCTTTATTGCATCTGGCATTTAGAGCAAAGCTCAAAAATAGGTTAATGAATGGATATCAATCTTCAGTCAAGAAATAGGAAGGATTGACATTCCTTGGCAAATTCTTTGATCAAATAGTTTATATACAGGATTGCATGCACCTCACATCTGTCCTGAGTAAGAGACAAGAGTTGAATGCTTTTTTGTTGGTTTTGCTTACTTTTCATGTATTTATTTTAAGTTAAAATTTCATTATTAGTGGCTGGAAGTGGGGTACATGCCACAGCAAGTGGGTGGAGGTCAAAGGGCAACTTTATGGGGTTGGTTCTCTCCTTCCACCTGTCTGTGGGTTCTGGGGATTGAACTCAGGTGGATGAGTTTGTATGGAAAGTAGTTTGTCCAATAAGCCATTTCTTAGCCCTGTTACTGTTTACTATTTTTAAATAGTTATTTCTTAGTCTAGAATCCTAAGTAATTAGTTTCATCACCTTTTTTCATGCACATGTTATTACATGTTGTTCTGATTCCTTCCCTTCCCCAGTACCTTCCCTTGTGCCCCTTTGCCACTCAGCTGATGCCCTTCCACTCCTAGTTAACTCCCCGTTCTGCTTTGTATGTTTAAATTTGCTTATGTGTATGTTTGTCCCTGTGTGTGTTTATCATGTGTGTGCATGTGCATGCAAGGACAGAAGAAGGAAGGCATCAGATTACCCAGAGCTGGAGTTTCAAGCAACTGTGAACCAATGAAATATGAGGGTGGACGATGGAATTCTCATCCTCTGCAAAGAGCTCTGAGCAGCTAAGTCGTCTCTCCAGCTGCCCTGTCTTCCTGCTTCTGTATTGCACATGTTGTCCTCTCTACTTACTATCTCCCATTAGATCTCTTTGAATGTATTTGTTCTAAATGCATTGGTTCATGAATTCTTACACAAATGTTAATTTTATGTATCTAATTATTATATTGTTCATTCAGTGACTCCTTTATAGGAATTGATCATATCACAAGTAGTTTGTTTTGTCAAAAAATACTGTCTTTTATTCTCAAAGTTCATTTTCCATTTTGAAACATTTTTAGGAATTGAAAACTACCTCCAGTGAGGACTGTTAAATGTGCAGTTAAAGCTAAATTATTGTCATGGTTAACCATTTTTTAATTCTTTAACAACTTCATGTATGCATATGTGTGTGTGTGTGTGTGTGTGTGTGTGTGTGTGTGTGTGTGTGTGTGAGATCTCAGTCATGTGCACCCACTTCTCCTTCCTTTACACTCTTCACTGTCATCCTACTGTCAACTTGATTGGATTTAGACTCACTGTGGAATGATATCATGACTGTCTATAAGGGTATTTTCAGAAAGGCTTCATATCTGGGAAGATCCCCCCTGAGCTTGGGCAGCACCATTCCATGGCCTTCATCCAGGATTGAACTAAAAGGCAAAAAGGAGCTGAGCACCAGAGTTGATCGCTCTCAGCGTCGTGTCTGTGAATGCAAAGTGAACGGCTGCCTCACATTCCTGCCTCCGTGCTTTTCCCACAGGATGGACCCTTCAACTGTGGGACAAAGTAAACCCTTCCTTTTTTTATGTCAATTAATCTTGGTTCAAAGTTTGAAAAGATACAGTCCATCATGATGGGACTCCATGGCAGCAGAGATGTGAGGCACCTGGTCACATGGCATCGACAGTCAGGAAGCAGAGAAAGAAGGATGCTGGTTCTCAGTTTAATTCTTTTTTCCTTTGGTTCAGTCCCAGACCAAAGTGCATGGAATTATTTAGGGCAGGTCATTTAATCTAATCTAGAAACTCACTCATAGACATTTCCAGATGTTCCTTTCTTTTATGATTCCACATCCTATCAAGTTGAAATTTTTACCTATCAGAATAGATTTTGAGTAAGAAGAGTCTTCCAGCCATATTATGATAGAATACACAGTTTTTGAGGCCATATTGCTAAGGTATTCCTGAGGAGTAAGGCAAATGATAATGAATTTTATTAGTACTTTCCTTTTACTTTGCTAATTTCTATAGCTAAGTTGGTTTAACTTGAATGATTCATGTTTAGGAGAGAAGAGAAAAATACCTTTACTTTTTTGTTTCAACTCTTCCCACAAATAAAAAAAAATGAAAAAAAAAAACTATTTTTTGAGCTACTCCAAAGGATTTGCTAGTGATAGAATGGGGGCAGACTTGGATCATAGGACAGCCTGACTGTAAATGCATGCCCCTTAATCACATATCAATCACCAAGCAGCTGTGACTGCAATCACTAGAGGGAGTTTATTTTGTAGTGAAATGCTCTTTATGGTGTTGAAGTTTTCTATCATAGATTTTCAAATATTTTAGAAGTCCTGAAAATCTGTGCCTTGACCTGACGAGACAGCTCAGCAGGTAAAGTGCTCTCTGCCAGGATGTGAGGCAGAGTTTAGATCTCTTGCACCCAAAGAAAAGCTGAACAAGCAATGTGGACACTGCTCATTCCAACACTCAGGAATCAGAGATAGGGAATCCAAAGGGCAAGGTGGCTGCTTAATCTAGCCAGAATCAGAGTGTTCTGCAGTGGGCAAGAGACTGCCTCAGTAAAGAAAGTGGAGAATGTTCAAATGAGATACTCAGCATCAGCTTCATCACTCTACACACACACACATGCATGCTCCCGCACACATGCAAACACGTATATGTATGTGCACCTACCACATAAACAAACAACAAAGCAAATCAGATAACCTGAGAGACAATCAAGTAAATGGTCTCAATTAAAACACTTTCCAATTGTATTTACTAGGAATTAAAGAAGCAACTGAAATATATGCATGAAAGTCGCCATAAGTTATTACTCATGGCTTTGCTGTCATTTTTTTATAGTTTAGAAGACGTTCCCCATGCAAAGCCATGTCATCTGAACCTGTGCAGAGCTGGTATTGCAGCAAGTGTTGAGTCATCTTTTTTCTTTGAGTTTCATTAATTTAGAATTCTTTACAGAGTGCCTGTGAGAATGTAGCTACATTCAAGTCAGCTTATCTACTTTCACCACCATAGTTGATTAAAGGTTTCTTTTAAAGCATAGCGGTACAGATATTGGACTCTGTAAATACTGCTCTAGTCCTTGGAAAGCATTTGGAAACATAATCTTTCTTCATTATCTCGTTGCTCTTCCTACTCACGGCTCATCTTCTTGAGAACCACTGCCCTCCCCAGCTCCCATGAAAAAGTAATTCCTCAGACATTTCAAGTTAGGACAAAATAAATAATGAATTTACACATATCACAATTTGATAACTAAGATTGATAATATTCTTTTACGAGAAGTTGCAAGGGAAGGTATTTTCCTTCTGTGAATATACCCCAAGAGTCTACTTGGCTTCATATATTAACATTGGATGTCAACAGAGATAGGCTATTAAAATATGAGGTTATGAGCTAATGCCTAGAGAACATTTTTTAAGTTGACAGGTAGGAGATAAATACTAAACAAACATCTTAGGTGTGTAGATATACTATCTGGGAAGTCAATAATATATGTGTTCATCTCTTGGTATCTCTAAGGAATTGGTTCCATGAGCTCTCTTAGATGCTAAGTTTCTTATGTTCAAGAGTTGTGTTAGCTTTTCACTGCTGTGATGAGGAACATGGCAGACAACTTAAGAGAGAGAAAATGGGTTGAGGCTCACAGTTTCATAAGATTTAGTCCATGATTGCTTGCTTGCTTGGCTTTGTTGCCTTTGAGTTTGCTTTTAGACAGTGCCTCCTGGTGAGATGCCTGGAGTGGAACACACTGGTTACTTCATGGCAGTTGGGAAGCAGAGCACGGGGCAGGGGTGGGCTGGAGTTGGGTGGGGAGGATGGTCAGCAGCTAAGGCGACAGAAAACGATGTTTCCTTAGAGTTGAGGTCCCCAGAAGGAGTTCTAGAAATTTTCATGGGTTTCATAGCTATGACAAGGAGGGTGGTCAAAACCACATGTTTTAAGGTGGAGACTATAAGTTTAAAGGTAGTCATTTAGCTAATTAGTGAATGACTCTAGCCCTCATGGTTTTATTTCAGGAAAGATTAGATAGTACAGCAATCCCCATTTACCTGTGATGCTTATGTCCCAAGATGCCAATGCCAGTGGATGTCTCAAACCACAAATAATTCCAAACTATATTTTATTTATATACAATATTTTGTTTATTTATAAATATATAAATAATGTTTAATTTACAAGTATGCCTAATTATAGATTAATAGCAATAACCAATGATCAAATAGAAAACATTCTGATAGTATTCTATAATAAATGTTACATATAAGTCATGAATATTTTTATTTCTAGAATTTTCTGTTGAATATTTTGGACTATGGTTGATTGGATAACTGAAGATTAGAAACGCTTCTATAGTCAAGGTGGGTGGTCCCCAGAGAGAGACCAATCCACGTGTTTACCTTGGTTTCACCATTAACTGACCATGAGACCTTCTCAGGGAACTTTCTTGTTTTTATTTGCTTAATTGCCATGTGCTTAAGGTGAACATTACAATAGTATTTATGGGTCAGGGGTCAAGAGTGCACACTGGTCTTGCAGAGGACCACAGTTTGGTCCCCAATACCAAACTGGAGTCTCACAATCCCCTGTAACTCCAGCTCCTGGGGAGCCAGTACCCTATTCTGGCCTCCTCCAGACCCGTGCTCACAAACACACATAGCCACACACATATACATATACACATAGTTAAAAATAAAATTAAAAGATAACATTTTTTCTAAAGACAGTCATGAGACTACAATCAGCAATGGAAATATCAAATGAATTGTAGGTATTTGTCGTTTACTGTGATTGTTAGCATTCACTTTGGGGTCAGAGAGACGGCTCGTAGTGAAGAACTCTTGCTATCCTTCAGAGAACCCAAGTTCACTTCCTAGCACTCATGTCAGGCAGTGAGGTGTCTTAAGACTGCCTGCAACTCCAGAGGATCTGAACTCCTCTTATGGCCTCTGCAAGCATCCATACTAACATGCACATAGTTTCCCCTCACACACAAATAAGAATAAAACAGAATCCACTCTGTTCAAGCAAATTTTCCCAAACTTTTTGAAGAATATTTGATGATCTTCGTGTGTGTGTGTGTGTGTGTGTGTGTGTGCACATGCACATACATGTGCTCTGTGTGTACATGTACATACAGCTTCCTGACATCGAGAAGATATTAGTAACTTCCTTAAAGCTCCTAAAAGTCCACCATGTTCCAATGACCTTATGAAGTTCTCTCCTTGTCTAAGGAGGTGAGGGAGTGACTTGAAGGTGAAATACCCCTTTAGCAATCCCTCAGGTAAGGGGGAATTTAAAATAATATTCTAATGATTCATGGAACATTACTATGCCCCATTAGGTGCCTACATTACATCTTGGGGCACAATCAATATCTGTCATCTTGCTTATGGCTTTGGTGCTAGAGCAGTTCAATTTCATTTTGTAACACTCATGCTCATGGAACTGTATCTCAAGTGCCATATGATAAAATATTACTCAGAAGTACATATTCACTCTTAAAGCATAGTGGGGGAAAATTGATAAAGGTGTCTTTCCATCTGGCCAAATCACATTAAAGTAATGGTATGACTGATTTTGAGGGGTGGTGAGAACAATTTTCTAGGAAACTTTTAGGTGAATTTGTGTCGGAGTGTGTGCCTATGTGTATGGACGCCCACACACACACATGCGTATTCTATATTCAGGAGCGTCCTTGCAAGCACTTTTAAACATTTAACTGGGTTGCTACTCATAAAGTCTTAATATAGATAGTTCATGAGTGTAGTTCCTGTATAAAGAGTGGTACAAGCAACAGTGTGTAGAGGTACAAGTTAACTGTGTAGAAATATTTTTCTTTTGTCAAATTAAAAAAAATGTATTTGGATTTAGGTTATGTGGAAATCACAAAGAAACCGTCGGTGAGTAAGGAGCAAGTTGACACCATTCTAACAAGACACGTGGGATAAATAAGCAATATTTTGAGTCATTTTCTTCCCAAATCAGAATACCAGTTATATATGCTACTTTTCTTATGACCTTAACAAAACGCCGAGGAAGGCAATTTAAGGAAGGTAGGAGGGTTTGTTCTGGTGCACAGTTGGAGAGTCTAGTCCATTTTGATGGGAAAGGAATGGCCCCAGGGGTACCAGGCAGCTGATCACATCTGCAGTCACAAAGCAGAGACAGCCGAATGCTGCTGTCCCCCACCTTCTCCTTTTGTCCAGGACCCAAGCCCATAGAACAGTGCTACTCACATTCAGGGTGGGGTTTCCAGCCTCTCTTTACCCAGTGTAGGAACTCCTTCCGACATGCCTAGTTTGTCTCCTAGGCGATCCCATCTCCTGTCAAGTTGACAATCAGTATTAACTCCCACACCAACTGAAGGCTCTTCTTCTGCTTGTGTGGAGGTGTTTTGGAGAAACTCGGGCACACCCTACAACCGAAATACCTTCTCCACACAGTCTACGAAGCAGAGTGCTCTAGGGTGGTAGAGCCTTCGTTAGAATTCCAAAATCCTAAGATTAAACGCTTCATCCAGTGACTCATGAGCTAGTGTGAATTTTTGAAAATGTTAAATGTGTGAATCCTTTCCAAATTCAGACCTGACTAAAATGTGTATTCTGCCTAAATGAGAGGAAGCAGAATGCTGAGAGGCTTTTGGAACACTCTGGAAGAGCAAATGCCAGGGTCCTCTCCCTAAGGTGGGGCTTTTAACTAGAAGACAACACTGAACTGTGGCTATGAGAATATGTGCAATGAGCCTGTGAATCACAAAGAGGCAAGGCAGAACACTGGGGATGTATGGAGCCTCAAAGAGGAGCTGAACTGGGGTGGCCTTGGATTCTGGCTGTGTGGCTTTGCACACTGTTTGAAGTAACTCAGGACTACTGCCAGTAGTGCTTTGCTGACTCATAGTGACTTCAATACACTGGTTTGCTTACCTTCTCAAAAGAAGGGGTATATGAAGTAACACACCCAACCTTTGCTTTGGGACCACACATTCTAACTATGAAAGCTACTCTTTTCAACCCAGGGAGGGGTTTATCATGAAATGACTATGAAAACATGACTCCAATTGGCCTTTAATACCTAATCATGAAGCACATACTTCTAAAATGCCTTCCAGCCTATGCGAGCAGGCCAGAGGTTGATGTCAAGTATCATTTTCCAACTGTCTTGCATCTTTAATTTTGAGGTACAGTTCCTCACTAAAGCTAGAGCTCCCCAGTTAGCAAAATGGCCTGGGTAGCTAGCTCATGATTCCTCTGGTCTCTGCATCCCAGCACTGGGATTACAAGGATATGCCACTACAGTTGGCACTTTCACATGCTATCCATCAAGGGCTGGTGCGATCACCATTGCACATACACCTGAAGATAATGACTATCTCACCAATTCATCAGTATCTACTAGTTCAGCCGCAGAAAGGTGAACCATGAGCCATTATTGACTGTCGATCGCTCCAGTCTTGGGCAGACCTGGTACAGGCAATTGAAGCTGCTTTGTGATCTCATGTCTGTGCTGCCAATGTCACTCTCAAATGGCAGCAGTTCCCCGACTTCCTCCTGTTCTCCTCGCTCTTACCTTCTTCCTCCAGGATCTCTGAATTTTAGGGAGGCAGATAAATACTCTGTTTAAGACTAAGCGCCCAACTGTCATTTGTATCAACACACTGAGCAGCTATGTATCTCTGCATTCACCACTTCACAATGATCATGGGACAGCAAAGGTAGGGGCTTTAGTGTGCGGTAAAGGCACATGAATCCTCAGCTAGAAAGATAAATTCTGGTTGGGACCATTTCAATATGCTGAAGGTGATTGTAAAGTTTGCTGAGTTCCACTAGAATAGCCAGCTATTTTTTTTTCTTTTATGCTGGGCATAATATTGTTTCATGAAATATAAGATACTAGAACAACATTTTTTATGATTGTTCATCAGTTCCTGTTTTTATATAGCTTCAGGGGACTGCAGAGTGCTACAAGCCTGCTTTCAAATGCCCAAGAGGGAGCTGGTAGCAGTTAAGAATTGACCTTGGTGTTGGAAAGATATACTTTCCAACAAGTATATTAAAGCCTATCTCCTATTATATTTTGTCATTTGATATGAAACCACACATACTCCCTTTCCACTCTGACAATAAGTGGATATTGGTTTTCTGTAACTTTCGCTGATATGTGATTTTGTTGTTCATGTTGTGGGTAGGTAGTTTTCCCAGGTTTTCGGTTCAAGTCTACAGTTGACCCTGCTATTAAGATCTGTCCTAGTTAGCTTCATCTGTCAGCTTGATGCAGTACAGAGTCATCTGAGGGACTCCAAGTTAGAGGACTGCCCAAGGGCATGTCTATAGGGGATTGTCGCCATTATCAAATGCTATAGGACTGCCTACCTCACTGTGGATAGCCCATTCCTCAGGCAGGTGGTCCTGGGCTATATCCAAAGTGAGCTAGGCATAAGCCAGGGAGGGAGGAAGCAAACAGTGCTCTTTTATGGTTTCTGTTTCAAGTTCCTTCTTGGCGTTCTGCACTGACTTCTTTCAGCGATGGACTGACTGCATGTAACCTGTGAAAAGAATTAATACACCCCTTCTTTCCCAAGTTGCTTTCGATCAGAGTGGCTTATCACAGAAACAGAATGAAACCAGGACAAAACCAGAAATTGCTATTTTTTTCTAATTTCCTTTGCTGCTTACTATTTCCACCTCATCTTGCCTGTTGCTACGAGACCAATTCTGTTTATATACTGCCTTGTTTTTTTTTTTTTTTTTTTTTGAGAGATTTCTTGTTGAAGAATGCAACCAATTTCTCTGTTGCTCTTGTGAGAAATCTGCATTGCTCTGCCTGGACCTCGAACTCCTCATCCTCTGTATTGTAATTCATTGAAAGAAGAAATTCATTTTCATCTCCAGCTTTGTCTCAAGGGAAAAATGGACTGCTCCTGTCCAGTGGGATATGATGATGTCATCGTGTTGAGATCATCAAGGTTTGCAGGAAAGGGTTAATTTCCCGCTGATTCAAAGAATGAAAGGGCAGGAAAGGCAAGGACCCTGCACGCAGGCAAACTTTTACTGAAAGCAGAAGCATGGACACACACACACACACACACACACACACACACACACACACACACAGCAAAGCACACAAAGAGGCAGACTTCCCCAGTTTGTGGTTGTGGGGAGATTTGGACCTAGAATCAGAGTTTGTCTGAATGATAGGAAAAGACCCAGTTATTCAAAATTGGGAGATGGGTACTGTGATAATGACTGACAAAGGTCACTAGCCTTCACCTCTGTATCTTTTTGCCCTCTTCCAGCTAGAGTGAGGCTGGTACACCTCCAGGCTCTTTTCTACCTCTCCCTTACTAAATGATTTCTTTTCCTGTAAGTATTCATATGCCTCTGTACAATTCATTATAAAGAAGCAGAAGATCTGGAAACTCCAACAGCAGCCTTCTGGACTGAGATTTGTACTTATAGCATTTTTATTCAGTCGGAGACCCCAGCCTGTGATATAGTAGGACTTGCAGCTCCACCCCCATCCCTGAGTTAACAAAGCACACAAAGGTGTCTCCATAAGGCCCTCAGTGGCCCGTCAAACTGACAAAAGATTAACCATCACAGCTTAAAACCTCAATATTTTACTGTATTTAGCTGATGTTCCTTTCTTTTGATCAATATACTGATCATCATGACTTGAAGGAATGTCGTTTTCCATACTGGATTCTTTCCCAAAGGGAATATTTTTGGAATAGAAGCTAGAGCAACAGAAAGATCTGACTGGGAACTTGAGCTCTGCCACTGACTGGCTCAGCAGTCTTGGTAAGGCCCTGTGTTCCTCTGAACTCCTTCTTAAAGTCTGAAACAGGGATGATAGCACCTGATCTGCAGGGGGATGGTGAGAATTAAATTAAGTAATGCATATGAATGGATGAATGCCTTAGTATACTTTTTGCTACATGGTAATTGATTCCCAAAATCTTTGATCGTATAGATAAACAAAATAACATAAATAGAAACTCACCTGAATAGCCACCTCTCCAGACCCAAATTTTAAAAATTACATTTATTTATTTGTGTGTGTAGAAGTGTGTGTATATGGAGTGTGGGAGCTCACTCGTGCTAAGCTGCCCATGTGGAGGTCAAAAGACAACATTAATATTTGGAGACAATCTGTTCCTGTCCCTTCCTTCCCTCCTTGCTTTTTCTTTTTCTTCCTCCATCCCTTCTTTATCTTTTAAAGATTTCTATTTTTTTAATTAAGATTTTATTTTATTTTCAATTATGCATAGTGTGCATTTGTACATCTGAGTGCTGTACCCAGAAAGGCTAGAAGAAGAGAATGTCAGATTCTCTGGAGCTGGAGTTACAGGTGGGGCTACCTGACATGGGTCCTGGGACCTGAACTTGAGTCCTTTGGAAGGATAATATGTACTACTGATTGCTGAACCACCTCTCCAGTCCCAATTTAAAATAAGAGGTGTGTGTGTGTGTGTGTGTGTGTGTGTGTGTGTGTGTGTGTGTGTGTGTGTAGGGTGCAGAACTTCTGCATGCTGTAACGCACATGTGCAGGTCAAAAGATGACTTGTGGGGATCCATTCTTCCCTCCTACTGGGTGGTTTCCCAGAATCCAACTCCAGCTTTTAGTCTAAGCAGCCAGCACCTTGATCCACTGAGCCGTCTTACCTGCACACCCTCTTCTTTCTTTTTAAACAGCTTTTTGGAGATATAATTTCAATATAGTGAAATTCACCCATTTTAATGGGTTTCACAAATTTAATAGATCTGGTAATTGTATACAATCAGGTAAGCAACAGCAAAATACAGATTTAAAATAATTCTATTACCCCAAAGTGCTTTTTAAATGTACATTTGCTGTCCCCAAAGCAGCCCCCCAACATTGTTCTATTTATTTTTATTACTGTAGTTTTGCTGTTTCAGGAATTCTGATGTGAGTGGGACTATACAATGTGAAGCCTTTTATATTTGATTTCTTCTGTTTCACATAAATGTCCTGGAGATTCTCGTATGGTATATTTTGTTCCTTTATGTTGCTGGGTTAGGGCTCCATAGCATGACTATATCACAGCATGTTTATCATTCAACAGCTGATGGACAACTGGACATTCCCAGCTTGTTGACCTCTGCTGTAAGCATTTCATTGCAGGGATCTGTGTAGTCTATTTCTCATCCTCACAGGGTTTTGTGCCATATGAGAGGGAGGCTCAGTCATGGTGGAAACTACAGCATTTTGGTTTTGATCCTCACTGCCTCCAGGGATGATCATCAGACACATCCCGTTGTCTGGCTCATCTGCATCTTCTCAGGGATGCTGTTCCCCAGGCCACACTGTCCTTATCTCAATCATAGCTGAGTGGACTCAGGTTAGTATTCCATGCAAACTGGGCTGTATAAGTTTTCTCTGCCAATTACGTGAAGTCAAAAAAACAGATGATTAATTTGATTATCAGTGCTTGGTGTAGAGGCAAGGTGACTTTACTAGGGGAGGGGTTTTGGGTCAAATACCAAAACAGCAGCGAATTTCACTGAACTCCAAGTTGAAAATGGAGACTATCCCAAGTTCTAATACCCAACTATGTAAATGCACACACACACACAAAAAAAAAAACACCCCACAAGGAATTGAGTAATACAACTGAAAAATGAGAGGAATATGAACATTTTGCTAAATTAAAAAAATGAATAGATGAAAAGACATTCAACAGTTCAATAGGCATTGGAGAACAAACAAAAACAATTATATATTATTCCATGTTCGAATTGTTTTTATCAAAGAGATGAAAGATAGAAAGCACTGAAGAAGGTACATGGAAAAGAAGGCTATTACACACTAGGGGTAGAAATGTTAATTAGTACAACCCCTATGGAAAATGGCACAGTGAGACTTCACAAAGCTAAACAGCACTAATGAGCTGGTGAGATGGTTCTGTCAGGAAAGTGCTTGTAGCAAAAGCATGAGGACCTGAGTTTGATCACCAGAACCTACATAAAAAAATCCCCATGTGGTGACTCACACTTGTCACTGCAGTACTGAGAAGGTCTAGGCAGAAGGATACCTGGGGCTATCTGGTCAACCAGCCTAGAGTACATGTAGAGCAACAGGACAGTGAGGGACCCTGCTTCAAAAAAGTTATGGATACCTGAAGAATGGCACTTAAAGTTGTCCGCTGTACTCCACATGCATATACACAAAGGTGTGTATTTCTACACATGTGCATGCACACAGCACACATGCACTAAATACATTAAATAATTAGTAAAAGTAAAAATAGAACTATCATGTGACTTGCAACTAGCTATCCCACCAGTGGCTATACATGCAAAGGAAGTACAATCAGTGTGTCAAAGGGATATTTCAGTCCTATCAAGCCGGCAACATTAGTCACAGTAGCAGAGGAGCATAAAGACCTTGTGTCTATGCATTGTTGAAGGATAAAGAAAAGGTGGAGACCTGTACACCTAAACAGGAGAGAATTTGCTGCTTGCAATGACATGGAGGAATCTCAAGGACCCTATACCAAGTACAGTAAACCAGATACAGAAAGACAAGTACCTCATGACTTCAGGTATAAAGAACAGTCAACAAAGCTGAACTTGAGGTGCTGGGGCTAAGTGGGTGCAATGATTTCTAAACAAACACCCCATCTGAGTTCTCCAGAATTCATGTAGAGCCATGTACTTAGCTCTCATCTGTAACCCCAGTGCTCACACAGTAAGATGGAAAGCAGAGACAGGAGGCTCCAGAAGCTCTCAAGCCATGTAGCCTGGTGTACATAGGGGTAAACAACAGGAGCAACGTGGACAGAGACTACCTATTCCGAGGTTGTTCTTGACCTCCATATACACCATTGGCACAGTGTATTTGCACTTGTGCTAAAATACCAAACACACACAAATCTCTCTGTCTGTCTCTGTCTCTGTCTCTGTCTCTGTCTCTCTCTCTCTCTCTCTCACACACACACACACACACCCCACAACCACCACCACCACCACCACCACATGTGCACATTTGTGGGGTGTTTACCCACCAACCCCACAGCTCCCCAGAGTTTTCTTGAGTGTGAGCAGCAGGAAATATTAGATAGAAGGATTTATATTGCAGAGATAAACAGATAGAAAATAAAAGATAGCCTCGAGAGGGCCTGGAACTTTTTTCAACGGGCCCTGACTGTCTCTGCCCCAGGGTATTTATAGAGATGCCAAGGGGTAGAGCAAAAGGCCTCCCCCCAGCACAGCCAAGTGCAGACTATCTCAGACACCTGCACTCAGGCCCATGGTCCTAATCATCCTCCTCTATGCAGACCTGCTGGGTAAAGCCAGGAGGAACCTGAAAACTAGCTCCCACACATGTTGACCTTGGGAAATACACAGTAGAACAATGGCTCTGAGAGGCTGTGCAGAGGGTGGAGGGAGAGCATCAGGAGCTGTTGATCAAAGAGTACAAAGTTTCGGAAAGATAAGAGGAAAATGTTTTTAGATCTATGGCACACTACGGGGCAGATATAATCAATAATAATGTATTCTACATTTCAAAGTGAAATATATAATCATATAAGAAAATGAAGTTCAAATATCTCACCACAAAAAGTGATAGGTGAGAAGAACGGCAAAGAACCATTTTCATTAAATATTTTATGTGTTATACTCACCAAAACAACATAGAATTCTCTAGAAGGATGTACACTTAGGTATGCAAGCAACAGTGTTATCAATAATATTCAAAAAATAAAATCACAAAATTTTACAAACAAAAAATATCCCAGGGAGTCTACTAAGCAACACTAACAAAGCAGGCCCTCATATTTCTAACTAAGGGAATTTTTGTCCACAAATTCTGTTTCCCTTATGGATCTAGATGATTTGTTATCATAAGAGGAGCTGTGAAGTAATATTTTGTGACACCTGAGACTGTCCACTTGTGGATGCTAAGAAGGCTGACTCCTGGTAGGTTCCCAGGAGCACGTGTGAACACCTTAGGGCTGTATTCCTTGTGCACAACTTAGATGGATTTAAGCATTCCTCTCTTTCATGCTTGTTGTTTGTTCTTTAGAAAAGAGACCCAGGACTTGCAAAAAAGTCTAAATTCTACTCTTAATTTTGTGAAAAGCCTCTACATTGATTTCCACACTGGTTCTTCTAGTTAGCACTCCTGCCAGCACTGGAGAGGAGAGGGCTCCCTTCTCCCTGCACCCTGACCATCATTTGCTATCATTTGTTTTCTTGGTGACAGTCTTCTGACTGAGGTGAGATGGAACATCAAAGTAATTTTAATTCACATTTCTCATGTGGCTAAGCAAGTTCAATTCTTTTCAACATCTTTATTGGTCATTTGTATTTATTCTTTGCAACTGTCTGTTCAAGTCCTTTGGCCCAATTATTGGTTGACATTTGAGGGGATGCTTTCTATTGTATAATTGTTTCAGTTCTTCATATATTATAGATATTAATCCCTGATCTGAAGTATGAAAAAACAAAAATAATGTGTTCCTTTATTAAACATGCCTGAATCCTGTGTTTGCCGTTCCTATTTGTAGATGAGTAGGGATGGGAAGGACTTAGCATGATGAAACAAAACAATAGGGAAAGAAAAAGAGAGTGGGGTTGGGGGAGGGGAGTAGAAATCACTTAGGGGTCAGGCAGGAGGGCATGCGGCATTCTACCATTCTCTTGGCCTGCTGGGGCTCAGAGGCATCTGTGGAACTGTTATAGTAAATACTTTAATCATGCATTTTATGAAGTTTTTCAAAATTCAAATATAATTACATTGTCCTTCCTTTTTCTTTCCTGTCTTGAATCCCCCCATGTATCCATCCTACTCTCTCCCAAATTCCTAACTTCTTTAATTGTTACATATATATATATATATATATATATATATATATATATATAGAAAGAGAGAGATGCATATATATATATATATTCCCAAATATATAAATACAACATTCTCAGTCTATATAATGTTAACTGTATTATGTATCTAATTTCAGAGCTGACCACTTAGAATTAGATAACCAGTTGGGGCCTCTTCCCCAGGTATCCTTCTGCCTCTACCTTCTCGGTACTGGGGTTTCAAGAGAGTACCACTACATGGGGCATTTTTTATGTGGGTTCTGAGGATCAAATTAAGATCCTCATGCTTTTGGCCTTATATTTAATTTAACATCAACTTTTATTTTTACCTTTTCTGATCATACAAAGAATGGCATTTTGTTGTGGCAGTTTCCAAACAAATTTTATTTTGTTTCTTTCTTCTCCTCCATCCTTGACCATGGTAGCCTGCTTTCTACTTCAGGTCTCCTATAACTTTTGCCCCCCACAACTTTCTCAGCTCCTCATGTCCCCCTCTTCTGGTCTTTAGTTAGTGACAAGTCTATACCATTCTTACACTCTCTTTTTTACATGCATACAGACACTTAAAATTGGAATCTGCTCCTAAACAGGAACAGGTAATTTTTGTCTTTCTTAATCTGGATCATCTCATAGTTTTTTCTAAGCCACCCATTTCCCTAAAAATTTTGTTTGTTTTTACAGGTGAACAAACTTCCATTGTGTATATATACCACATTTTCATTATCCATTTTTCTGCTGATGAGATTAAGAGCGGTTCCAAATTGGAAGAGCCTCCTTACTGATTTCCATCATGGAGACATGAATTTACTCTTCCACCACCAGGCGGGAAGAGTTCTTATTTTCCTGCAGCCTCAGCAGCATTTGTTGTATTTGCTTGCTCATGGGAGTCCAGCCATGCATACTTAGACATGAAAACAGTCACCACCATTCACTGCTTGGACTTTCCCTCCTTGTCCTCATATTCAAACGCTTGTCTCTTCATCCAGAAACAAGGAGGACTCACATTCACAGTGAATGGCAAACAGAAGCACAATCCTGTGGCTGCTGACTCCTGGTAGACTCCCAGAAGTTGGAGGTCCTGCATCCTCACCTCTTATTTTTATTACTTCACTCAGTGGTGTTTCAGCTTTGCAGCTTTAGGATGATCTTTAATCTGGATTGTGTGGTTCACATTTCATGGCGTACGTGAGAGTCACTGCTCACTTACAACAAAACTTAGCCCAACTACTCAAGAGATGTTTTTGTAATTATCAGCCTAAATTTCAAAGTACCTTCTTAAATGCCAATATCCAAGATGTTAAATGTTTGGTGCAAAGCACTACCCACACATCAGATGATGGCACTCTGATTCAGGGGTCTAGGTGTGCCAGAATATCTGCAGGCTTCATGGATGAACCTTTGTAGAGAAGGCAGAGGTGAGAGTAGGGACAAGTACCCTTATCTCTTTTTTAGCATTTATTAATTTTTATATTATATGTTTGTATATGTGTGCCTGCATCTATATATGTGCACCATGTGCATGCCTGATGCCTGTTGAGTCCAGAAGAGGGCATTGGATCCCCTGGATCTGAAATTATAGTGACTGCTAGATACCAATTTGAGTGCTGGGAATGGAACCTATGTCCTCTGAAGATCGGTGAGTGCTTCTAACCACTGAGCCATCTCTCCAGCCCTGTAATATCCCTGTCTCATACCAAAGCCAAATAAAGACATAGCTATAAGATGAAAATAAATAGATATAGACAGAGAGCTGGAACAACATATGTGGATATGATTCTACTACATGCTTCTTTGTACAACAAAGCATAGTTGATTGCCCTCTATTTTTAGCCTTCAACATTCCTCTGTGCAAAGAGATTTCACAAAAATCAATATGACTCCAAGAAAACATTAGCAAGAACTTCAGCTTTGATGAAGGAATACTTACAGAACATAGGAAGACCTTTCCTGATTGGAACCTAAAATGCTGTGCTGAGGACAAGCAGAATTGTCAGCATAGGCTTTTGACATTTGCCCATGGATTCTTGTGCCAAAACGAGCAATTTAAAAACAGTTGGAAAGAAACAACTGGCTATTTTGGAACACAATCTACTGGAAATAGAATAGAAAAGAAAAAGTGAGGGTATGCAGATGTAAATTGATGATGCCAGGGAAGGCCAGGATGTTGAGTCAGCTCCCAGAGTCTGCCCAGAACTAATTGACTCAGTTATCAGTATAAATGCTATAATGAACAGCAGTAAGTGGAGACCAGCAGAATTAACCTCCATCAGCCCTGTGTGTGTGAGTGTGTGTGTATGTGTGTGTGTGTGTTTGTGTGCGCGCATGTGTACACACACGCGCACACGCACATTAATATGGGTACATGTTTGTGTATACTTACATATGTGTGCATGCATAAATGTGGAAATCGTAGTACAACCTCTGATGCTGTTTCTCTGGTTCTGTCCATTTTGATTTTTTTAAACTAAAATCTCTCACTGGCCTGGAACTTGTCAAGTAGACTAGGCTGGCTGGCCAAAAAGCCCCCAGGGACCTATTGGTTTCAGACACCCAATGCTGAGATTACAAGAATGTGTCACCACACCCAGATAGTCCACATGAACCCCATGGATCAAGCCACGTCCTCCTGTTTGCTTTGCACTTACCAAACGATCTATGTCCCCAGCTTTCCTTTCCATCAACTCTTAATGTATACTATCTCCTACACCTCACAGTGATCCAAATTTTTGAGCTTGATCTATAGAATGACCCTGAACCAAGCAGAGCAGCCTGGGCATGGTATCTTCACTCCAGCCCAAGATGCTTCTTGGATGCACACAGCATCTATCAGCCTCAAATTGCTTCTCTGACTGTGTTGTTTGCATATAATATGTTTTCCATGTATTTTCTTCTTTGCTAGAGAGTATTCTATTCCAGCCCCTGACTTAAAAGTAGTGATCAAATGAATGCTCCAAGAAGAACCTCTCTCTGAGGATGAGACTCATTATCACTCTAAAGCGGACTCTACTTTCAGATATGTGTATGATGGGTGATTTTTATTTGAGATGAAAGCATATACCTAATCAAGTAGCATCCTGAGGGCACTCCTGCCTTTGGTAGGAATCCACCCAGGGTAGCTGTATTAATCAGGGTTCTCTAGAAAAACAGAAATGATAGAATGAATACATATTACAAAGGGGATTTGTTATATTGTCCTGGCTGTCCAATAATGGCTATATTCATACTTGAGAGGTAGAAAACGTCTATCAGCCTGGGAGTCTCAGCAATCCAACTCTGATGCGGAAGACCTGAAGGATTCATAGACAGCCATTCATTTTCAGTCCATGTTAGAAGGTCAGCACAGCTGGGTTCTGATGTCATGGAATGATGGGGGCAAGAAGCAGCAATATAATTGATGTGCTCACCAGCAAGTAGTGCAGAGAGATAGGAGAAAGCAGTGGCTTTTTCCTCCAGCCTCTTATGTCTTGTTACACCCACTCTGGGGTAGGATCTTATGTTCTGGGTTAATCGTTTTAGTAATTCCATTAAGACCTGGAAGAGGTGTGTTTCTTAGTTGATCGCAGACCCAGTGTCAGGGCTTTTGTTGGCAAGGTCTTTTCTGTCCTTCAAGATCCAACCAATTTTCTTCTGCTTTCGTACTTTGATTTCACAGTGCTCCAAGACCAGGCTGTTCACCTCACATAACATATGACTTGCTGACTTTGTGTGTATCCATTTGTTCTTACCACTATGTTTTCATAGCAGCATCACCTTGTGATTTCATGCTTTGGAGACCCTCGGTTGCTTCAGACAATCTGACTATATGCACATGATGTGGCCTCTATTTCCTCATCTCAAACCCCAGGGAGATGGTTGTAGGGCTTATTCTGTATATTCTGATATAATATAGAGTAGCAATGAATGCTGTGTAGCAGACATAGAGAAGGAAAATGAGTTTTTCCACTCAGCAAGCAATGGGTCTATCCAGCTACATCATGTCCTATTCCAGTTAGCTCCAGCTTTCTGTTTAACTCATGACTCCAGGAGTGAGAACTCACCATTGGCAAAGCACAACTCTTCTAGAATTGGGCTGGAAGTTATTTGCAGATGAGCAAAGTTTCCAGGTGCTGGCAACAGTCCTGAACAGGTGCTGTCCTTGAGAGGGGACAGGGGCTGTTTGGAAGCAACTCTTCATGCAGGATGGTTTGCATTCCTGACCAGCATCTAACACTGTTGTTGAAAACATGCTAGAGACAGGTATGTGTGGTATGGGGGATATCAGCTGAGCATGAATCTGCTCAACAAGAGGCTATTTCATGCCTGTGATGCTCATTAAGGGGGAGGGAAAGGAAGAGAATGTTAACAAGAAGAGAAGGGAAAAGAAGTGAAAGGTGAAGTGAAGGAAAAGAGCCAGGAGAGAGTGGAAGAGAAAGGGATGGGGGCTTCTGCAGTTTCTGAGGCTGTTCTTTCATAGCGAAATAGGTATTTTCCACCTTCATGTGGAAATTGTCTTTTTTCTTTTTTGTCCCATGTAAGCTCCCAGTTTACCTTGTCCTTTTGTATATGTTCTATTAAGCAGTTTTTTTGCTGCACCAAATATATTTTAATATCCAAGCTTTTAGAAAAGAAAGGAGAATAAAAAAAAAAGACCAAAGAAAAGCTTTGGGGTTGCTATAAAAAGAATTTAATTAGATGACTAGCTATAGGCTCTTCTTGCATCTGTATTTTGGGAAAGGGAGGCATGATTTTGTCCTTTGAGTTACATAAAGTATATTTTTATATTAAGAACATCTTGTATCTACAGGTGAATTAACATACACATTGAAAATAGATAACTTCAGAGCTCTAAAAGACCTTGAGGATAAGGGGACATGGACTGATGATGGCTCAGTGGTTAAGAGTGCTTAGTGCTGTTTCAGAGGACCCACATTTAGTTCCCAGTACCCAGTGGCTCATGACCAACTATAACCCCAGCTCCAGGGTAGCTGATGCCTGCTTGTGGCCACCATGAATCTTCAATGTTGTGAGTGCAGCATGGTGGTGTGTGCTTAGAATCTCAGTGCTGTGGACAGAGACAGGTAGATCTCTAGGGTTCTTGGACCCTCCAGTCTAGTATACTTGACAAGTTCCAGGCCTGTGAAAGACAGTGTCTGAAAAAATAAGGTGGGCAGCTCCTGAGGAACAACACCTAAGATTGTCTTCTGTCTTCCACATGTACTTGCATACACATGAACTACACACAGACACAGAGGGTATGGGGATGTGTGGAGGAAAGAGAAGATGTTTGCCTGACATGAGAGATTGCATCCTAATATGATTTCTAATCTTATCCAGGGTCAGCTTTATTCCCCAACATTCTACATCTGTAATCTTTTGTGATGACCATAAGTGTGTTTTCAGAGCCTATGTTTATCATAAAAGGAGAGAATTTTAATGTTGGAAATGCCATCAAGGTTCTAAAGCCTGGCCTTTGTGCTTACCCCAGTATCTCTTTGTGGGTCTCCTGCATCAGACACCTGGGGTTGCAGTAAATCTAGAAGAGAAGACTGGGGTACTTTAGACTACCTATGGAAGACATGACTCATGAGTAGAGATTTCAGCTGAAGGCATGCTAAAGCCATTTTTATGTAAATAGTTGCTCATTTAGGCTGCAAATAAAGGAATCTGCTTTGACAAATCATCCATAAACAATATAAACTGAAAAATCTAAATAAAAATGGTCTGTGTCTAAAAGATTATTTGAGCCCAGCAAGGTGGCTTGGTGGGTAAAGGTATTTGTTGCAAAGAAGGAAAACACAAGTTGGATCCCCTGGGCTCCTCATCATAGACAGAAAGAACTAACTCCTATAGGTTGTCCTTTGACCTCCACATGCACACACACAGTGTGCAATTAATAATGTGATTTTACAATATTCTTTTAAAATTTAAACCGCATTTAGTTGTCCTTTGGAACCAGGCTAATTTGTTGACTGATAAGAGTTCAGATTGATGCATGAAATTCTTGATTACTAGTGTTGCTTCACTTTTTGTGTGTGTGTGTGTGTGTGTGTGTGTGTGTGTGTAATAGGTATGTATGTCCACGTGTTCATGTTCATGTGTTTGCATGTGTGTGATTGCATGTGGAGGCTAGAGGTTGACCTCAGTGTCAGGCCTTAGGAGCTTATTCATCTTGTTTTGTGAGACAGGGTCTCTCACTGGCCTGAGTATTTCAGCTGGGCTGGGTAACCAGAGAGCCCCAGAATCTGCACATCACTGCCTCCCCATTACCAGGATTACAAGTGCATGGCACTATGCCCAGCATCTTCCCCAGGCTGTGGGCATCAAACTTGAGTTCTTGATTGTGTGATGAACACTTTACCAGTTTGAACCCCACCCCCCAGACCTCTCCTTTTCTTTTTCAGTTTTAGCCATAATCCACAGTCCTGCCTGGCCTCTACCACTCTTTCTGGTGTTATTCTACTCTGTTTCTGGTTGGTCTCCTCCTTCATGCTGGTGCTGTGCTGATACATGGATTCAAGCCATTCTTTCCTGAATGTAAGGATCACTTAACTTCACAGTAATATCTATATCACCAGGCATGCTTTTCTTCAAACAATTATGAAGTCAAAATTATTTGTTAGAACATGGACTAGCATGTCCTACTCCTCTATGACCCTGCTTCCATAGATTTGAAGTGAACACCACAGACCACAGATTGACATTTTGGCCATCTTCCCAGGTGCAGTTAGTGTTACTGGTCTATTCCCCAAACTTTAAGGATAAGTATTCTAGGAAAAAAAAGTCACTAGAATTGATACTGGCTAGGAGGTGGGTTCTTTTTTTCTCCATCTATTAATGATGTAAAGACACAAAGAGGCTCAGTATTAATTTCATTGGCAAGAAGTTTGGACTTCTTGGTTAGAAAAGGGCCCCAGATCTGGGAGACCAATAGCTGTAAGGGACTTGGGTTTTTATTTGGGTATAGGGTGGTGTCCCACCTGGTAATGCCCCTCTTTCTCTTTTTTTCTATTGAACCAAAGGGGTCCATGCACCCCTTCTATAGTGAGGATTGGGTCTCTGACTCTGTAATTATTGATTGGCTGAGGCAAGAGTGGATACTCAAAACTCCTTTGCTCCTTGTGGTGTAATAGATGCAGTCACCCATCTCATGCCAGGGGAAATAGGCTACATTTGGGAGAAATGAAAACTTACTGGGAACAAAAACAAACAAAAAAAAAAAAACCAAAAAAAGCAAAATACAAGGAGTTGGAAATTTACTGCCTGTTGCTAGGGACAGAATACCATAAAGAAACTCAAAGTGGGGTTTTTATGTTATCCCTTTTCCCATCCTAGGGACTCATGGCCTCAGAACGAGTACGCACTCATTAGTTAATGACAGTGGAGTTAGGAGAAAGACACACAGCATCTGTAATCCAGCTTGTGGATAATTGTGATAGAGTTGGGAGGCACGAATTTAGCTCCTACACCTTAGATCAGAGAGTCAGCTGTATCAAGGCCCTTGTTTTTCCACTGCAGAGTTGACTCTTCCTAGTGACTCTATTCTCTCCACGTGCTGATGAACCCTCCTTTTTCTGCTGTACATACTTCCAAAGCTTTCTTAACTCCAGGGCAGATGAGCGAGGCTGATCACTGGGCTTTCTGCACTTAAATTTTACTCTTTGGACAGTAACCAGCCGTGCACTTCAAGGAGAAGGAGGGAATATGTATACTAGAATAAGATGTCTTCTATTAGACTGCAGGAGTATTTCAGTTTCTATGGAAACAAGATGGTATTAGTAACTTGCTTTCAGTTAATGTAATATTGAGCAGAAAAAAAATACCTTTCTTTCATTATTCAAATGTTTTTATTGTACTTTACCAAATTATGAGAACGCAGCACCAGTGTGGCTTCAAAACAGTTTAAGTTGTTTTTTATTTTCTTCCAGATTAAGCTCAGAAAAGTGTCTCATTTACAAACATCAAGTGGAATGGAGCAAAATTGTTGGGTGCCTTTAAAGTTCTGTTTTATTGGTATTTGGATCTCGAGGATGCTCAGCCTTTAGGGGGCGTCTGCTGAGGGAGTGACTTAAACCATCAGGACTGATCTGCCACAGGTAGAGCTGAGGGAAGCGAAGTGGCTTTCCCACTTCAGTTGCATTCACCCTAACTTTGTGGATAATGGACGGGGTAATCAGTTTTCTGTTAGATTCCCCAAATATGTGTTTCCTCTGACCCTAAGGCTTTCTGAAGCCTTGACATTAACTCAGTGAGATATTCGTTACATAGTCAGCGTCATGAAGTTTCCCTTGCAGATTTGAAACTAAAGTTCCTAATTGAACTATTCTTAGAGTTTAAGCAGTATAGGTCACCACTTCCTTCTTTTCCCCACCATCCTCACCATGCCCTGCTCCTCTTCCTCCCTGTCTTCTTCCTTCTGCTATTCCTCCTCCTCTCTTCCTTCCTTTTCTTCCTTATTTCTTCGTCCTCTTTCTCCTCTTCTTCCTATGCCTCCTCTTTCTCCTTCTCCTTTCCTTCCTCCTCCTCCTTGCCTTCTTCCTCCCGTTCTTCTTCCTTCCCTTTTCTTGTTCTTCTACCTTCTCCTTTTCCTCATCCTCCTTTCCTCCTCCCTCTTATTCCTTCTCTTCCTCCTCCTCCCTCCCTCATCCTCTTCCTCTTCCTCCTCCCAAGTTAGAAGCAATAGTACTTCGGAGAATAAATTAGAGTCTATATTCATAGTATAATAATAGGGGCTTTAAGAAAGCCCATGAGACATTCCACTCATATTTTTATCACTCATTTGCATATAATTTCTAAGGTCATTATGTGACTATAAATACTATATTAAAATGAAAATACATTAAGCTATTTTTAACCTGAAAACCATGTGATTGGTTGCCACAGATAGATCACTTGCAAGGTCATGGGCTGGCTAAAGTTTGAGGAGTTAGTTCTCCTCAACCTGGTGAGGTTAGCACCAGGCTGTGAAGGAGGTGATCTAGCCAAGGTGAGTGTTCCATACACAAAGCCACAAGGGGAACATACAGGACTCCCGAGGTTTAGTTCAGTAACCAAGAAACGTTTCCACAGGCAGCTGCTGGCTTGTCATCTCTCACATTCATTCCGTGTATAGAACCTTCCTCAAAGTATGTATAAAGTTGTGGAATTTATATAAAAATTATTGGGCCTAATATGAACCACTGCTGGCTTTCAAATTACTTCCATAAAGGTTAGTCAATGTTCTTGGACTGGCAATTTCTTCTCTTCTTTCTCTTTCTATGCTGCTCAGAATCCAGCCCCCTCCATCCCACTTTCAAGTATAGAGATCCTGCATTGGTTTCCTGTTGCTGTGATAAAGACAATGATCAAAAAAGGAAGGAAAAGACTTTTTTCAACTCACAGGTTAGACTCTACTGTGGAGTAGTAAATTATTATTACTGTGGAATAAATTATTGTTATCAGCTCTGCCAGGGCAAGAGCTCAAGATAGGAACCTGGAAGCAGGAACTGAAGCAGAGAACATGAAGGGACTTACTGCTTATTCTCCATGGCTTGCTCAGCCTGCTTTCCTAGACCTCCCAGGACCACCCACAGTATGCTGAGGCCTCACACATCAACCATTAAGAAAATGCCCCACAGACCTGCCTACTAGCCAATCTGATTGGAAGAATTTGGTAAGTTTGAGGTTCTCCTTCCCCAGTTGATCCCGGCTTGTGTCCTATTGACAAAAACCTAACCAGTCCAATGAATTACTCAAGATTGTGAGGATGGAATGTCTGATCTTCCCACCTCTGGTTCCTGGGTTCTGGGATTATAAGTACAACCACCATGCCCAGTTTATACAGTGCTATGGATTGAATGGATTGAACCTAGGGCTGTGCACATGCTAAGCCAACATTCTACCTACTGAGCTATAGCCTCAACCTGGAGCTGGTTACTTTTAAAATGGATAATTTGGTAATTCAGTAATTCTTCTTGGAGGTTTGCTCAACTCTGGCTGTGTATTGTTTTGGGAGTTTCCTTCTTTCTCCAGCTCTGTTCCTTGTACAAGCAGCATTCACACTACCTGAGAACTCATTAGAAATGCAGAATTTCAGGTCACCCTCAGATCCATGAGCAAGGAGTTTTAAAAACACTTGCATGTAGTTTATGTGTATAGGATTGTTTATCATCTCTTTAGTTGACGTTGGAGCAAGCTCTTTACCTTCTGCTTTTTCCTCTGCCTCCATCTAACTGGGAGACAATGCCCAATGCTCTTGGCTTCCAGACTGTGCTTCTGGATGCTCTCCATCTATAAACTAAGAGCCTTAATCACACAGAAGGGACTCCCATGAGGCCCAAACAAGTCTCTTTTTATTAGTTTTTTAGGAAACAGGCTTTAACCTAAGACACTATTTGAAGAAAAGATTTGCCTATGAAACAGATTCAAGGCTCACTATCCCTGAAGACTTGCAAAGTCACTCACAGGTCAAATTTTTCTGTTAGTATAACAACTCTCATGGTTAGAAAATTGCGTGTGTGTGTGTGTGTGTGTGTGTGTGTGTGTGTGTGCATGTTTTCAGATACAGTTGTGTGAATGAGGGATCCATATACATGTGTGTAAGAGGCTAGAGGACAACTTGGATGTTGTCCCATGGGTACTGTTCCCTTTTTTAAAAAAAAGATTTATTTTTATTTTATGTGCACCTGGGGCCTTCAGAGCTCAGAAGAAGGCATTGGATTCTCCACATTTGAAATTACAGAAGATCATGAACTCTCATGAGGATGCTGAGAATCAAATCCCAGTTCTTTGGAAGAGCAGCTAGTGATCTGAACCACTGAGCGATCTCTCCAGGATCTCTCACTGGCCACTTGCTTGCTGGTTTGTCGGAGAAGCCCAGGGATCTACCTGTCTCCACCTCCACAGCACCGGCTTAGTCACCCAGTGTAGCCTTTATATGGGATCTGGGGACTGAACTCAAGTCTCATGCTTGCATGGGAAATGCTTTATCCACTAAGCTGTCTCCTCAACCTCTGAACTTTTTTCTTTTAATTAAGAGGGAAATCTTTGTACACATGCCAAGTTAATACTGGTCAGGTACCGAGGTCAGCAGAGAAGGCAGCTTCCTCTGGTGGCTTCCATGAACAGGGCCCAGAAGCTCTACCTGTCACTGAATTGTCCAAAGGCTTCCTCAGTCTCAGTGGCATACTATCTTATCCTCACTCCAGCAGACACTGTAAGAACGTTGCCCTAAGGCCCTATAGGAGGAGTTAGAGTCATTGCCCTTTATTCAGTCCTCTATGTCAATGCTGGTTTTGTGGCCTTTAGGCATTTGTTGATCACTGCTATTCAATTTGCATGCATAGATCCAACAAGGAAATTGGGAGGGGTGGCATTGAGTGCCAACTTCTTTTCCCAAGGACCAAGGCTCAAGTTCACATCATTCACATAAGGCAGCTCACAATTGCCTATCACTCCAGTTCAAGGGAATCTTCTGCCTTCTGCAGACACCTACCCTCACATGCAAGTCAGTACACACACACACACACACACACACACACACACACACACACACTCAAAATTAATCAGACTGAATCTTTCAAATCAATAGCATGTGATTGCTTTGCAGGCCTGTAACATAGAGCCATCTTCTACCTTTTGTACTTTCCATCTGCATAGCTGCTTCAGCCTATTACTTATTTATATGTTTATTGACTTTAGATGACATGTTTACTCCAAGGATCTCAGGCAACAGAAGGATTTGTTTCAGAAGTCTACAAAATAGATCCTTACTTGTTCACCTATGGGACATGAAGTCATTTTGCATTCTACTTTATGTATTGTGGTTGGGTTATTATAAAAAATGTTCACATCTTTAAATCTTCCCAGGTATCTATACATTCCCCTTGCAAGATACAACTACCAAGCAAAAAGAAGAAGAAAAAAAAAAAACTACTGAAAAGACAGACCAATGTTCTTGTCTTAGAAAAATCAATCTCATCAGTAGCTCATGAAATTCAATTTCCCTGGCCAGGAACAAAGCAGATAATCATCACTTAATAATATTTATAGATGATAAAAAATGCAGAGTAAATAAAATTAGCCTCTGAAACCATGAACAAATTTTTAAAAACTTTTTTTTGTTTATCTCAGGAGGATTTATGAAATCCAGGTAAGTGTGTCTTTCTCCATTTTTATTTGAGCCTGCAGACATCAGAGGAACTCAGAAGGTGTTTGTTGGATGAGTGCAGGTGATAAAATGGGATAGTGACACAGTGACCTCTAATTTGGACATAATGAGTTCATAGAGATTACTTCCTAAAGGAAGTTGCTTCAAGGTAAAACTATTGGCTACATGGATGCTACTGTTTTGTCTGCATAAACTACTGGAGAGTAGCAGCAGATATATCAGGAAAAGTTGGAGGTAAATGCAGATCTTCATTATGTAAGACAGAAAAATGGAATGGTTAAAAAAAATAAGCACCATGGGGCTGGGGAAATGGCTTAGTCAGTAAACTGTTTCTGAATTAGACCTGAATTTCTATACTCAGAACCCACATAAAAAGCAGGTGTGGGGATGCACACTTGAAATCCAGCACTAGGGAGGAGGAATAAACATTTCTAATCTCAGCACTAGGAACTGTCATTCAAATGACCACCTGTAACACCAGGGCTGGGCAGGGGGATGCACACCTTGTCATCTCAGCATAGATGTGGATCTAAAGCATCTGGAGCATGGATCCATCAGCCTAGACATCTTTATACTGTATTACTACTCATACATGTAGGGCTTTTCTTTCTTCTTATTTGCTTGTTTTGAACATGGATCATGAGTGTTTTAATTCTTGAATACTCATTGGTTTCTATAGTTTTTCCACATAATAACATCTTCACTTAATCATCATGTAGCTGTTGGAATTTGAGGAAGCTGTGATGGGATGGTGAGATGCTGTCAAAAGGTGGTTCTATCTTGTGGAGCTAAGCAAAGTGCTTTAACCCAATGAACATTCATCTACAAATAAAGACAAGAACTAAAGCTAATATACAGCAAAAAGAAGAAGAAAGAGAGAGCTACAGAAAGCATATTTACAGCTTCTGAGTTTGAAGAGAAACTAACCCACCAGACTTTCAAAGATGTCTTAGGTAGAGTTCTTTAGACATTGATCTTGGCCTCTGGTTTGCTGAGTAGATGCTCTAGAGAGAAATAGAGGCAGGATGGTGATGAAGTAGAGTGAACATCCAATCCCGCTGAGGCCAGCTTTGTTGTGAACCTCAAGACACTCTGATATGACTTGAACCAAAACATTTGTTCTATTTTGAAGCATTGAAGGGCCGAACTTCTGTATTTTTGTGACATTTATCCATGAGCTGTTCACAGGGTGTTGTGGGATAGAAGGGAAGAGAGTTATAAGCAAACATAACTATGGATCTCATTGGCTCTGGTCTCATGGTGGCAACCAGGAGTCATTGAAATCTAGTGTTCACAGCAGCCAAAGGCTGGGAACATTCAGCATCCTAAGTGAAGTCTGAGTAGAGCCTCAACAATGTCTCATGTAGTGTTGATGGCTCTACCTGCCTGACCTTTTCTTGGACCCCATCATCCCTTTGTGGGCTTCATCATGGCTCACAGAAGCCACATCTCAGTATCTAGGAGGTGTGCTTCTCTAGGAGGCAGAGAGAAAAGGACATGAGTGGAGAGAAAAGGAAGTGGGGAAAGCTAGATTTGTCTTGGAAGAGAACTTGGTGGAAGTTGTTGTAGCATCAAGCCATTGTCCACGTTGCCAGCTGCACTTGCAACAGCCCACTTGGTGCGAAGTGTTGCCTGATGTCTTCCTGAGACTCGGCCCAATTTTCCTCCTCCACAACTGTGATCTCATCTCTACTTCACTCCACCCACATGCCAGACCATCTCACCTAGGATGGCACATCTCAAAAGATAGTATGAAAGCGTGTGTGTGTGTGTGTGTGTGTGTGTGTGTGTGTGTTTGAGGGGATTGTGAAGTAGAGGTCAGAGAACAATCTCAGGTCTCATTTTCCAGACACTACCCACCTTGTTTTTTGACATAGGGTCTTTCATTAGCCAGAAACTCTCCAATTAGGGTAGGGTTGCTGAATAGTAAACCCCAGGGATCCATCCATCTATCGTTGACATCACAGCGCAGGATTAAAGGTATGTACCACTGTGCTCAGGCTTTTATTTATTTATTTTTTTAACATCAGTTCTGGGAGTCAAACTCAGGTCCTCATGCTTGCAAGACACTTCACCTACAGAGTCATTTTCCCTCAGCTCAACAGTTTGGAAACCTTTTAAGGTTTATTTTATCTTTAATGTGTGTGTGTGTGTGTGTGTGTGTGTGTGTGTGTGTGTGTGTGTGTGTTTGCACACGAGGCTTTTGTTTCACCCTGGAGTTAAGACAGATGGTTGTGAACCACCCAATATGGGTGCTAGAAACGAAACTTTGATCCTCTGCAAGAGCAATATGTTGCTCTGGAGCCATGTCTCCAGCTCCAGTTCAGAAATGTTTAAACCTTCAGAGCAGAATTCCAGAAGCACAAGCCTTTGCTGGTTCATTTTGAAAGAAGAAAAGAAAACATTGACTCTGGTTAAGATAAACCCAAGGAAACTAACTTGCAATTTTTCCCTGAGTGGGGACATTCCAAAGTCTCTATAACGTTTGTTTCGAAACACCAGTAGCATCCAGCACAAGGCTAAGATGCACTGTTTTCCAAACACAATGGGACTCCTTGTTTGCTGAATACCTCATTGGATTAACATTCTGTAAAAATATTCTTTATCAAATGTTGATGCAGAAAATTAGATCCAGTTGGGCATGGTGGCACAGGCCTTTAATCTCAGCAATCAGGAGGCAGAGTCAGGCAGATCTCTGAATTCAAGGCCAGCCTGGTCTACAGATCAAGTTCCAGGACAGCCAGGACTACATAAAGAGACACTGTCTTGAAAAACAAAACAAAATAAAACAACAACAACAAAACCCCAAATAAACAAAATGAGATGGAGCAGTTTTCAAGAAATGTATATCCGGATAGGGGTTAGGGATTTAGCTCAAGGCCCGGGGTTCTGTCCTCAGCTCTGGGGTTGGGGGTATGAAAATATGTTTTAATATAAAAAAAAAGTTCAAGGGAAGTAGGAAGATGGGTTAGAAAGAGAAGGATGTATCAAAGATGCCAGTCTGGGCTCTTTTTGGGATTCAAGGCCTGGATTAATCGTGGTAGTTCTGGTGAGATTTCCCAGTAAGGGAATGATGCTATATTTCTGATGGAAGATGTGTAGAAGTCCCTTGTCCATGGTGTATTTAATGAACATGCATATGTGTAAGCAGGGAACATTCTGTGATACAACCTTGGATCTGCTTGGGGAGAACCACACTGGTGGTGCTGTAGTCCTTCTCCTTGAAACTATGCTGATCAGGCCCTTGTTCCCTCAGAATATGATGTAAATGCAAAATGCCTAAGACTGAAAACAAAATGCCAGAGAAGATACAGTGGTTGGAGAGATGGCTCAGTGGGTAAGGATGTTTGCTGTGAGAGCACCAGAATCTCAGCTGAGTTCCTGCATCTGCTTAAAAACCTAGACAGTCAGATGTAGCAGAGGGCTGCTGAGAAATAGTATTTTCCAGACAAAACGGGTCATTGCACACACGAGCTCACAGAGGCTGTGACTAAATGCACAGACCTAAAAATGATCAAGCCACCATGGCAGGGGCACCGACCCAGCAGATAAGGAGCTATTGGGGACTGATTGGTATTGGGGAAAGATAGGGTGTCAGTTTTCTTTGCATATGGATCCTGACAGGCAGTTCATGTTCCAGGGCACAGACCTACACCCATGCACATTTTACTAACACTAAATGACTCCGTGGGTTTAAAAAACAGTACACGAAGAAGAGAGGGAAAAGTGGTCAGAGAGGAAAAGTGAGAGGAACTGGGCAGGAGGGTGTGAATTTGATCAATCCCCACTATATTCATCTATAAAATTCTCAAACAATAAATTAAAAAATAAAGATATGACCTGGTGGTGGTGGTGGTGGTGGTGGTGGTGGTGGTGGTGGTGATGGTGGTAACGGTGGTGGTGGCACATACCTTTAATCCAAGCAATCTGGAGGCAGAGACAGATCTCTATGAATTGGAGGTCACTGTGTCCCACCTCTTTTTTCTTTGTTCTTGAATCTGTTCTTACAGGACATGATGTCAAAATGCCCTTGAATCTCATTCCTTTTCTCTCTCCAGATTTTGTCATTGCCCATAATTTTCCTTAGTGTCTTCCTGGCACTGACCATCGCCTCAGTAGTGATGTGACACATGGACAGTATGGAAACGTCAAGTTTACCACAGCACCAGAAAGCAGTGCTGTATCCAGTACGTGTGGAGGGTTTTCTGGGATATTACCAATATTGTTCCAGCTCTGCATTCATCCTTTATGGGCTAGTTGGCTTTCTATGCCTCAAGAATCTCCATGCTTTCGTGAAGACCGTGTTTGAAGAAAGCATCTGCTAAATTCATGCATTTAGGTGCTTATATACTAACACAAGCGTGTTCCTATTGCAAAAATGCTTTGTAAGACTAGAGTAGTGGTTAATTTGAAAATTCCCTTAAGAAAAGTATTCAAGACATTGTTGTGAATAATAGGTACTTGTTTTACATTTGATAGATGAGACTTCACAAAGGTGGTCCCTAATGCAAATGCTGGAGGAAAACATGTACTTAGTGTAGTCTAAAGCTCTAGGCTACATGGAAAGCACTGTATCACACAATTTTGCATGCATATAAGCATGAAATTGCATCGACAGTTCTATGACATCATTATCTTCATTGACTAGGAGCTCTGAGGCTTAGACCTGTTGATGACTGTTTAATATTGGCTGAGAAGAAAATTCCTTTCAGAATTAAGAAGCGTGGATTCCAGTTTTGATTTCATCACTATAAATTTTTTAGCAAGTCCTCTCATCACATTGAACCGCCATTTCTCACTTATTTTTAAGTGTGTGTGTAGGTGTGTGCATATGCGTGTAGAAATGTACCTGTGTAGAGGTCAGAGGTCAAGGCTGGGTGTTTTCCTCTGTCTCCCACTTCCTTATTTTTTATGACAAGATCTCTCACTGACTGTAGATGCCCTGGCTTCAGGCAGATTGGCTGGTCAGTGAGCCCCTAGGATTAACATATCTCTGTTCTTCAACACTGGGGTTACAGATGGCTGCAGCACCCAACTTCTTTGTACATTCTTGAAATCTAAACGTGGGTCCTCACGCTTGCACAGTCGCTTTATCCACTGAACCCTCCAGGACCCTTTCTCACCTTTAAGAAAAAGGAAATTGATCAACTTCCCCCCCCCCCCCCCGGTCAATTCTAGTTCTATGGATTTATGTTCATTTCCACAGGGTTGTCTTTATTTGGCAAATGGTCAAAAGGAGAAAGCAGCAAATTCATTGTCTTACAACTGTTCTTTACCATCCTATCTTTAAGGTGAAGTATGGTTGCATATCTCCTGGGCTATATTCTCTTTGACTTCTAAACAATAGCTGTTCTTTCAAACATCTCCATCTGTTTAGGCATACACAGGTGCCAAGAAGCACGAGAAACATGATCACCATGGGAAGAAATCAATACAGTTATGAATCTTCACACATTTAACTTAATCATGTTTGACACTGAAAAAAGCCGTATTTTATTACTGGAGAGGGATAGTCGTTGGCAAACCAAGATCCTAATAGAATTGTGGACATTGCTTAGTCATTGTTTCTGGGCTCTCACTGGTGCACCAGCCAAGGAAATAGCTGACCTTCTTTCACAGTGGGAAAACATATATTAAATGGAGTCTAGAGACAGCTGTAAGTTACATGGAAAGCACCGTGCTGCACGATTCTGCATGCTTATAAACATGAAATTGCAGCAACAGTTCTATGACATCAGTATCTACATTGACCAGACAAGGAAAGCTGAGGCTCAGATATGTTGATGACTGTTCAAGACCAGCCGAGAGAATCAGTTTCAGAGGGTTTCCTACTATGCTTCAAATTGCATTTCTCAATATCATTTATTTATATTGTCAGAGGAAGTCACCAATGTAAAGATGGCTCCATCCCTCAGGAAGTGGCCCCCTGTTTATTTTGCTTCCTGTTTCCATTGAGAATGGGGGGGGGGGATGAAGAAGAGCCCAAAAGGCAAATGCCCTTAATGCTTGTGTGTGTGCTACACAGATGCTTGCATGGATGCACTTGCGTGTGTGTACCCATTTGTGTGGAGGACAGGAAGTGACTGTCTTCCTCAATCATTTTCTACCTTACTTTGAGAAGGAAACTTGGTTTATTCATTGGTAATTTCAAGATGATGCAATGTATTTAGATCACATATCCCCTCAAGATGATGCAATGTATTTAGATCACATATCCCCTGCAGTTTCCCTTCTGTCTCCTCTCAGAACCTTCCCATACCCACATTCCAACTTTTTGTCTTCTCTTGAAAAAAAAAAACAAAAAAAACACAGAGTTCAATTAGTGCTTCTATTTGTGCTTTTGTGTAGAGCTATGCATTGGAGCATGGACACCTTGACATGGGCCAAAAGACTGCAAACAAACAAACACCAGGGCTGGAGCAGTGGCTCAGTGGTGAACAGCACTCTCTGCTCTTCCAGAGGACGCAGGTTCAATCCCCAGCAACCATGTGGTAGTGCCAAACTGTCTATAACTCCAGTTCTGGGGTATCCAATGCCCTTTTATGGTGTCTTTAAGCACCAGACATGCACATGATGGACAGTTCCACATGTAGGAAAAACACTGACACAACATCAAACAAATATATAAAATCTCCCTTATCCAGTAGCCCTCCACTGCCAAGCACTCCTCAGCTATGAGTGAGGCCTCATGAGCTTCTTCCCTTTTCATGCTGGAGTGTTGACTGGCTTGATCTTGTAAAAGTCTTGTGCTGCTGAGCTTTTGTGTGCCACAAGGGCAACTGGGTCATGTCATATGTGGAAGACATTATTTTGTAGCAATATTCTCTGACTTCTGTCTCCTCTGATCTTTCAGTTACCTCTTCTGTGGTATGCCCTGAGCAGTGTGGGAGGATATGGTACAGAAGACCCATCCCCCTATGACATGCTCTGTGCTTTTTTCAGTTGTGACTCTCTGTTAACTCCTGTCTGCTGCATAAGGAAACTTCTCTGATGAGGCTACTTTTTTATTTGATTTTTTTTTTTTTTGAGACAGGGTTTCTCACTCCTAATTCAGCTAGGCTGGCTGGCCAGCCAGCTCAAGATGTCCACCCCTCTCTGTCTCTCCAGTGCTGAGATTACAGGGATGTATCACCATACCAGGTTTTTAAAATGTCATTTGTCTTAGTTAGAGTTTCGACTGCTGCAACAAAACAGCATGACCAAAGAGCAAGTTGGCGAGAAGAGGATTTATTTCCACCTTGCTATTCATCACGGAAGGAAGTCAGGACAGGAACTCATAAAGGGCAGGAACCTGGAGTCAGAAGCTGATGCAGGGGCCATGGAGGGGTGCTGCTCACCACCTTGCTCTTTATGGCTTGCTCAGCCTGCTTTCTTATAGAACTAAGGACCACCTGCCAAGGGATGGCACCACCCACAGTGCGCTGGGCCCTTCCCCATCAATCACTAATTAAAATGCTTTACAGCTGGATTTTTTTGTTTGTTTGTTTGTTTTTTAAGACAGGGTTTCTATGTGTAGTTTTGGTGCCTGTCCTGGATCTTGCTCTGTAGACCTTGCTCTGCCTCCCAAGTGCTGGGATTAAAGGCATGTGCCACTGCCACCTGGCTACAGCAGGATCTTTTTTTTTTTTTTTAATATACTATCATTTTCCATCTTTTTCTTCCCTTTTCCTTTCCTTTCCTTTTCTTTTCTTTTTATTAAGAGATTTTCTACTCATTTTACATACCAACCAGATATTCCCCTGTCCTCCCTCCTCCCAGCCCCCCAGCCTTCCCCACCAACCCACCTAGCTTTCCCACCTCCTCCAAAGCAAGGTCTCCCATGGGGAGTCAGCAGAGCCTGGTACATTCAGTTGAGGCAGTTCAAGCTAAAAAAACTGTCTCACTTATCCCGAGGGCCTAGTCCAGTACCATGGGGGCTCCTCAGCTATTGGTCCACAGTTCATGCATTTCCACTAGTTTGGCTAGTTGTCTCTGTACTTTTTCCAATCATGGTCTCGATATCTCTTGTTCATAGAATCCCTCCTCTCTCTCATTGGTTGGACTCCTGGAGTTCTGCCTGGGACCCGGCCATGGATCTCTGCATCTGTTTCCATCGGTCACTGGATGAGGGTTCTATGATGACAGTTAGGGTATTCAGCCGTCCAATCAATCACCAGAGTAGGCCAGCTCAGGCACCCTCTCGACTATTGCCAGTAGTCTATGGTGGAGTCATCCTTGTGGATTCCTGGGAACCTCCCTAGCATTCTGCTTCTCCCTATTCCCATGGTGTCTTCATTTATCATGGTATCTCTTTCCTTGCTCTCCCACTCTGTTCCTATTCTAGCTCAAAACTCCTGCTCCCCTAAGCTTTCATCCCCCATACCTTGCCCTCCATTACCCGCCTCATCCCCAGTTTGCTCATGTAGATCTCATCCATTTCTCCATCACTGGGTAATCCATGCATCCTTCCTAGGGTCCTCCTTACTAGCTAGCCTCCCTGGAGATGTAGGTTGCAGTCTGGTCATCTTTTGCTTTATATCTAGAATCCACTTATGAGTGAATACATACCATGTTTGTCTTTCTGAGTCTGGGTTACCTCACTCAGGAGGATATTTTGTAGTTCCATCCATTTGC
Source organism: Peromyscus eremicus (assembly GCF_949786415.1). Lineage (NCBI taxonomy): Eukaryota > Metazoa > Chordata > Mammalia > Rodentia > Cricetidae > Peromyscus > Peromyscus eremicus. The sequence continues at coordinate 67,586,548 of NC_081431.1, forward strand.
CTGCAAACCACATGCTGTCATTGTTTTTCTTTGCTGAGTAGTACTCCATTGTGTATATGTACCACATTTTCTTAATCCATTCTTCAGTTGAGGGGCAGAATGGGAAAAGATCTTCACCAACCCTACATCTGACAGAGGGCTGATCTCCAGAATATATAAAGAGCTCAAGAAACTAGACATCAAAACACCTAACAGTCCAATTAAAAAATGGGCTATAGAGCTAAACAGAGAATTCTCAACAGAAGAATCTCAAATGGCCAAAAAACATTTAAGGAATTGGTCAACATCCTTAGTCATCAGGGAAATGCAAATCAAAATGACTCTGAGATACCATCTTACACCTGTCAAAATGTCTAAGATCAAAAATACTGAAGACAACTTATGTTGAAGAGGATGTGGAGCAAGGGGAACTCTCCTCCACTGTTGGTGGGAATGCAAGCTTGTACAGTCACTTTGAAAATCAGTATGGTGGTTTCTCAGAAAATTGGAAATCAATCTTCCTCAAGACCCAGCTATACTACTTTTGGGAATATACCCAAGGAATGCTCAATCATACCACAAGGACACATGCTCAACTATGTTCTTAGTAGTACTATTTGTAATAGCCAGAACCTGGATACAGCTGGATCTTATGGAGACATTTTCTCAATTGTGATTATCTCTATTCAGATAAATCTAGCTTGTCTGTCAAGTTGGCATAAGACTGTCCAACACATCACTGTTGGGGATTCTAACTCAAGTCCTCATACTTGCTCTGCAAGCATCTTCCTGACTAAGCCACCTTCCCAGTTCTTCCCTGTGGTTCTATAGGGTCTTGTTTCTTGATTCACAAACTCTGCTGGGATTTCTTAAGTTAAGCAGAGAACCAGAAACCTCAAAACAATCTGTAATCTGACACCATAATGCACCATTAGAGAAGTGAACTCAAATGTAAAGTAATGCATACAACCTGTTAAGTGCTGGCCTAGATCCTTCAGGCAGTTAGAACAAATATAGCACCGACTGACTGACTTCATTCTGAGGGTCTAGATGCCTTAGCATTCCCAATATGGTACTGGAATGATTCCGAGAGAACTTCTGTTGGCCAGTCAACATTAGGAGGCTGAAGAAACTAGAGTCTCATGGTGACAGAGCATGACAGGAGCAGTAGCAACAGCAATGGGACAGAGAGACGTCCTTACCAGCAAAAAATGAAAGCAATCAAGCAAGCAACACTGCTTTCCCCTTGCACCTCTTTGTAACTGGGGCACTGCTAGAAGGCGCTGTCCACTCCAAGGGACAGTTTTCTCCCTTCAGCTAATCCTTTCTAGTAATGCTGCAACATTACTGACTCATATATGTATCTCTTAGTAGCTTCCAAATTTAATCAACAATTCGCATTAACTATCACAGAGGCAATCATTATAAACTAATATCCAATAAGAAAATAGCCACTGGGGTCTTAAAGCAAAGTAAGGTTATATTAAAATTTGATTGTGGAGTGACCAATCCACACCATCCTTACAGGCTTCATACTGCAGACTGATAGCCCACCCCCACCCCCAGGCACACAGCAAGCACAGGGTACCACAGAGAGTTAGGTTCCAGAGGTAGCCTCTGGGATTGGTCTGAGTGTGACTGTGAAATGTACAGGCCATCAGTATGATAAGCAATGGAAGATGATCTGTGTTAATGCCCAAGAGTTTACCTGGAAGTTTTAAGACTCCGTCCTCAAGTATTGTACCTTAGGAAAATCAGCCCTCAATCATTTCATGGGGTGGGAACCACTACTGTGGATTCTAGCCACTTGGTCTCTAGCTCAAGGTGAAGGATAAGCCTGTTTAATGCTTCAGTGACACAGAGTGAGCTACCTGACATGGGTGCTAGAAACTGGACTCGGGTCCTCAACTAAAGCAGCAAACGCTCTTAACCACTGAGGCGTGGCTCCAGCCCCAGCGTGATACTTTTAAATACAGGTTTGACTAATACTTGCCTGATGAAAGTCTTCCAAGGTTTAAGATAGATAGATCTGTAGTGTTGCCAAGGCTTTTGTGATCTAGTCTTTCTTTGATTCTCCATTCTTATCTCTTGTCACAATCATTGGGCTCCAATCATGCTGTCCATGTATAATGTTTGCCATAGACATCTAGTTTTAAAGTCTTGAATATTCCTCTCTTCCGGACCTCTTCTGACTTACATTACTTTTTTCTATTTTCTATTTTAATCTCTCTCTGTCTCTCTCTGTCTCTGTCTTTGTCTCTGTCTGTCTGTCTGTCTGTCTGTCTGTCTGTCTGTCTCTCTCTCTCTCTCTCTCTCTCTCTCTCTCTGTGTGTGTGTGTGTGTGTGTCTGTTTGTATTCAAAGATGACATTGAACCCCTTAAAGCTGGAGTTACAGGCAGTTGTGAGCTGTTTTGCCTGGGTACCGGGAGTGGGACCAGGGTCTTCTCCATGAACAGTGTGTGCCCTTGACACACTACAAAGCCGTCTCTCCCATCCCTCTCTTAAAGTCTTAGCACAAGCTCTTCTTCACACTTTTCCACAGTGGTGCCGTGTAAGTTTGCCTTTTGAATTAATATTGTCTTTGGGTATGTTTTCATCTATTTAGTGTGTACTTGAGGAGGTGCTCCATCATCTTCTAAAACCTTTTGTAAAAGGTCTCTTCTCTGCCAGGCTTGCCTGGAATTTGCTTTGTAGCAGAGGATGATTTGAATTTCTGACCATCCTGCCTCCATCCCCGGGGTGCTGAGACAGAGTTAAGATTAGGGCTAGGGTTGTTAGTTATCTGATGTGGGGGTTCAAGGTAAGGCTTCACCTGTGCTAGGCAAGCACTTTCTTGACTGCCCTACACTCCCAGCCAGAGTTTGCTTTCATTTTTGTATGATTATGGTAGGTGGCTGTTCTTTTATAAATATGTATGAGAAGGACAAGGAAGAATGTGTCACTGAGGGCTGGAGAGATGACTCAATAGTTAACAGGGCTTAGTGATCTTCTAGAGGATTCTGTTCCCCTGAAACCATGTTGAGCAAGTTACAACTGCCTCCAACTCCAGCTCCAGGATATGAAATCCCTTCTTCTGATCTCCATGGGAGCCCACAGTCCTGCACACATTCTCTCCCCCACCCATGTTCACACATAATGTAGAATAAAGCAAATCATTTTTTTTTAAAGTTTCACTAAAGCCAAATAGAATCAAAAACAAAAAATAAAACTGAATGCTTGAACGAAGCAGGCAGAATCAACTCCCAACCTTAAATGATTATTGTCTAACGGTCTGCTGTGAGGTAAACTGACCTGAGCTGGGGCTACACAGCCTGAGGTCCAAGGGAAGGGGCTCCTTCACAAACATTTATCCGTTCAAGGTCAGCAGTAGGTCCCAGATTCCATCCTTCAGGAGCATCCACAATAAAACCCCGGCTCAGGAGCCAATAGCTCTCCTGCGCAGCTTCCCCACAGGGCTTCTTCCAGAGTGGCCCTCTGACCTGAGCGCATCGCTTTTGGATAATGAGGGCAGCAGAAGCATCTGGAGAATTTCTGCCTTCCATCCACGGGAAAAGATGCCCTACATTAACTACACTGTCTTTGTTATTTGGGGGAATCAAAGCAACAAGACTTTTGTTGTTGTTGTTGTTAAAGCAGTTTCATTTTTGATGTCAAAAGTATTTTTTTTTTTTTTTACTAAAGTTCAATTTATTATTTAGCTGATAATTTAAAAACTGTCCATTAGTGGGATATGCAACTAACAGTGTTTCAACCCACAAGGGCACCACACAGTCTAAATAGTCTGAACCCATCTCCCTCCTCAATGGGAAAAAGCTAATTTCTTTCTCCGGTTTCAACTACATCACATTTTTTTTCCTTTGAGGGTTGATGTGATTTCAATTTTGGGGTTGTTGAACTGGCAAGAACTATTTTTGCATTTCCTAAGACTCCAACATGGTATTTCTTTGAAGTGGCAATTGTACAAGTTTGGCCTTCTTTGTAATTCCATTAACCATTAGTGCAACAGCAACTAGATATGGATATTAGAGTCAGCATGCCAGGGACAGCATCTGGACCGCTTTCATGTAATAAACGGAACAAAATACTTGTAGATCACCACATCTGTATATATGCTGAGCAGGCCACTGGTGGCCAGTGAGATCCTTGTAAGGGCATAAAAATACACATTTTCATGTGTACACACACAAATATGCACACACACATATACGTACACATACTGTAAATTTTAAAAATAAGCTCAAAGAGGTACAGATAACCCACAGTATTTCTTTTCGTATTTGCCAATTATGATACTATTGTAGTGATTAATTTCATATTGCAACTTCACTGAACCAAGCAAGGTCCATAAAGTTAGCAAACACTATTGCTGGCCATGTCTGTGAGGGTATTCCTAGAAGGCATTGGCATTTTGACTGGTCAACCAGGGAACCTTGTCATTATCAATTCATCTAAAGGCCCACATAGAGCAAACTGGCAAAGAAAGAAAGACAGAATTGTTTGGTCTGAGACATCCATCTTTCCCTGTTCCTAGACATTGGTTTACCTGGCTGACCTGCTTCCAAGACTCTCACCAAGGCACATACCATTACTTCCTCAATTCTTAAGTCTTTGAACCAGAACTGAATTATATCACTGCTCCCCTAGTTCACCAGTAGCAAATAGCCAACTCTGTGAATGCTTAGCTTTATAACTGCATAAGCCCATCCCATCATATATCTTCCCTTATATATCTGTCTCTGGGTTCTATTGATTTTGTCTCCCTTGGGAAGACTTACAGTTACATAGCTAGAAGAGTATATAAAATATATATATATATATATATATATATATATATATATATATACACCTTATAAATAATGCAGTAATGTTTTATACTCCTGAAGTATGGGTTAATACTATATGAGACTGTGGTTCTCAGACCTTGGGAGAGCAAGACAGGAGGATCAGAAGTTCAAGGTCATCATTAGCTACCTAGTGATCTTGGAGTCCATCTGGGCCATATGTCTCAATAAAGATAAAATAAAAGAAACAAAACCAATGCAGAATGAGAACACGGTCTGTCTTCAGAAGCCTCCTGTGTGTATTTTTGAGAGTATCTTCTCTCAGTATGCCTCTGGAGGTCCCCACTGTCTTGAGATTACTATCAATGATTGCTTTGTTTTGTTTCTGGGGATATTATTACTGTAGATGCTTTTAAATAATGCATGCGTTAGCTTTAAGTTTACTGAATGTGTAAGGAAGGGAAGATACCGTCACTCTTAAGTGAGGGCACTCAAGAGAAGAGGAGGCAGAAGAAGTAACCTGTGGCTCCCCTTTCTTCTAGATGTTCACGTGAAGGAGTCTCCTAGAGATGATACTCAGGTACTGTAACAGGGTGAAGGTCTAGATAAGTTGCTGGATGTCGAGTAGAAACAAGATTTGGGGCATGTTTGGCTCTTGAACGTGGCACATCCTGTAACAGCTCTCAGGGAAGCATCAAGGCTGCTTGTGTATAGAACGCAGGATGAGAGGATGAGTGTCTCCAGATGATTCAGGAGCAGGACACGGTGACTAATCAGAGCTCAAGACAAAGAAAGACCAGATTCTCTCTAGGTACAAGCTTTTTAGTTCATCATTCCAGTACGAGATTTAGGTAGCAGCACTGGGTTCCGGGTTCATCTGACTCCTGGAATGTCCTGATCCCATTGTGCTGGTCACCTTCTAGACCTGTGAGTCTGAGGGTACAGTCCACCATGGTGGGGACCTCCTGCCAGCCAGGGTGTGAAGCAGCAAGTCATGTGGCATCTGCAATCAGGAAGCAGAGAGATGAAGGCTGGTGCTCAGGCTCACTTTCTCCTTTTTATGGAGACTGGGACCCCAGCCCACGGGATGATGTCACCCACATCCAGGGGGCATCTTTTGTCCTCCCTGAATCTAATCTAGAAAACCCCTCACAGATACGTTCAGAAGTTTTCACCCTGGGTGATTTTTAAATCCTGTCAAGTTGGCAATCAATATTAAGCTTCATAATCTAATCACTTCTTTGGAGTGGATAAGAGGAGAGGGAACTTTTGAATCTTGAAAAGCCTAAAAATATTTTCATTTATAACATGCCATTAATTGCCGATCTGTCCAGGAATAGACTTTTACGTAGCAACAATCCTCCCTCAGAATTGTAAGGGCATTTTCCCAATGTTGTTCACTTCCGCAGTTATTACTGGGACACACTCACTCTCATCTCCCTTCTTTGGGATCTTATATACTTTCTCGATTCATAGTTCTAGGCATCCAGTGGGTCCTTGAATTTAAAACCTCTCACCATCCATTTCTAGATGTTCCCTTGGATTACTATGTTGGTCAATTTCCCTCTTTTGCCCCTGTGATCTCTTGCTAGATAGCTTCCTTCCTTCTCCCCCAGCAGGACACAGTGCTCCACTTTTAATTTTACTTGACTTTCTACTTTTATTTCCCATTACTGTCCCCACCCCCATCCCTTCTACGTTTTAACTTGCTCTATTTCAAGGCATAGTACCTCACTTTTATCTCACAATTTTCCAAATGTTATTTGCCTTTGCTTTCTCTCTTTATGATTTGAATGTACAGGAGTCTTTGATAACCGCGTTAACATTTTTCCATGTATTACCTTCCTGTTGCCTGCCTTCATCATGTCCTTCCCCTGAGGGTATCAGCAATGGTCCTTGGCTTTCCCCCTTTCTCTTATCTTTTGGCATGGCCTCTATTTTCTTCAAATTCCTCTTTTATTCTATCTTCATTTGGGTCTCTTCACTTCATCTCAAAGGGAGTTCTCTATCTTGGGGAGTTAAGACCAAAATTGGGCATTCAGGGGAGATGGCTCAGCAGGAAAGTGATTGTCATGCAAATGTTAGGGCCAGAGTTCAGACTCTCCTGGTCCACACAAACACTGGGTGGGTGGTTGCGCCAGCCCCTTTGTAAATCCAGTCTCAGAAGGCAGAGAGGGGAGTTCCCACAACAAGCTGGATTACAAGATTACCCTAAGAGGGGGCTCTGGCTCTGCCTCAGAGACCTTGCCTCGATGTTTATGGTGGAAGAATAACTGAGGATGACTCCTAACATAAACCTAAGGCCTCTACGTGCATGTACACCCATGTGCACAGGAGTCCACACACGTAGGCACCCACACATAGGCAAAAACACGCCTGCACACCTACGTACTTACCACATACACACACGGAAAATGGGGGAAAAGGAGAATAGCATGTTCAGAAGGGGATTCCAAAGCATGGGGTTATAGCTCAATTGTACACACCCGTAATCCCAACACTCAAGAGGTAAAGGCATGAGAATCAAGAGTTCAAGGCTATCCTCAGCTACACAGAGTGTTTGAGGCACAAAAAAAGGTACCTGAATGTCTGTTGGTTAAACTGTTGAGCTTTGTGGTTTCTGGGAGGGGAAGGCCCTGGTGTCTTCAGTGTGCCCTTACACAGATCAGACAACTCAGGGATCAGTTCCCCACTCATTCCCTGCAGTGCAAGCTTGACTCCTGGGCTCTCCTTGAGTTTCAGCCATCGGAACTCTGTGAGCACAGTCATTTATTTATTTTCTTTTCCGCATATTATTCACACCTTCCACTTTACCTGGTGTCCCTGGAAGCTGTCTCTTTTACTTTATTCCAATTTTAGGGACTAAAGCCTCCTGACCACCACACTGACGTGTCAGTCGTCAGGGTGAGAGTCTGAGGACCTTGGCTGCTCTGGGCCTTCCTGGGCCTCAAACAGCATCACCTAGGCCTTTTCTTCCTTTCTTTGTCCTAGTTCCCTTTCAACCCTCCCAAGTTCTGAGATACTCACTGGGTTAGTCCACCTTCTCCACTTCTTTAAAGAAGAGAGTATTTTGTTTTCACTGTGCGTCTGTCTGTAAATGTGTGCACATGAGAAGAGGTGTCGCAGGTAGAGCATGTTGGACACCATAGAGCCAGAGTTAAGACACTATGGGTCACTTACTGTGGTGGCTGGGAACCAAACTCAGGCCCTCCACAAGAGCAGTGTGCACTTTCAACTGGCCTGTCATCTCTGCAGCCCTTATTTGTCAGCGTTCTTGCACAATACCAAATGGCTGAGATAAATAACTTTACAAAGAAATGAAACTTAATGTGGCCCCCAATTTTAGAGGTGTCAGACATGGTGGGTCGGCCATGTTCATGTCCTTGGTAGCTGGTAAGGAGGCAGGATATAATGGTGGGAAGAACAGAGCAAAACAAATACCGGCTAACTTGATTACTAGGGACTGACAGAGAGAGGAAGAGTCCCTAGAAGGGTACACCCCCAGTGACCTAAGGACTCTCACCCCCTTCCCCCCAAATCTTAAAGACTCTACCACCTCCGCATGATTAGTAGCTGAGTGTCTGGGGATTACTCTTGATCCAAGCTCTGGCACCCACTTTTGGAGATTCTTGTCCATTCTGTGGTAGAATTGTGTTGGTTCTCAGTTTTCCTTGAAACTGATTAGGACCTGGCTTTCTTATTTCTATTAAGTAAGCTATTCTCCTCCAGCTGCCTGCCAGCTTCCCGAATCCTGTAACTATTGTCTCCTTGTCTTTTCCTGATTTTCATGGGATTAAGTCTTTACAAAGAAAATGTATTTATTGGGTGTCACGAGGACAACATTAAGCACATGTCTTCCTTCTGCCACCTCTTTAAAACCTGTGTGTGTGTGTGTTTAAGACTGACAGACAGACAGACAGACATGCACACACGCACACACACAAAGGGTTGTCTATGTGGTGAGTGTAGGAACCTGCGGGGATGTGTGTGGAGCCGAGAGGAGGACATTGGATGTCTGGTTCTGTCATTCTTCACCTTATTTCCTTGAGACATGGTCTCTCTCTGACACTGAAGATGGGTAACCATCAAGCCCAAATGATCCCATTTCTCTGCCCCACCTCCCCTAGCACTGGGGTTTCAGGCACATGCTCATGCACATCAGACTTTTTACATGGGTGCTTGGGATTTGAACTCAGATCCTCATGCTTGTACAGAAAGTGTTCATACTAAGCCATCTCCCCAGTCCCTCAGCTCCTGTCTTAACTTGTAGTTTAGAAGATACAATTGTAATTACAACCTTAAGCTTTTTCCCATTCAACAAATATTAATTTACTCTGTTCCATGCATTTTAAGATAATTATTCTTGGTGTCACCTCTGACGAAGTGTAGACTAGTCAAGATCTGAAGCGCCGAAACTAGTCGGTGGGGAAATGAGTTCAACTGGAGAAAAGAAGCAAATTTTCTCTTAATTTTCCTCTTCTCTCAGTGGTTTTTCTCTGATCTTGCATTATAATTTGAATTAAGAGAAATTCAAATGCTTTCTAAAAATGAGTCATGCCTCCTGTGCCCCAAACCAATCACTCCTTCATCTTCCAATCTGAGGAGGAAATTCCAGCCAGAGAGTTACCCTTAAGCAGATGTTTCTCACCACCCGAATCCCAGTGAATCACCAAGGCGGAACGGTTCTTTCCTCCTGCGTTGTCTTTGCTGCACACCACACACATCTTTTCTGCTTATAGACTGTGTGGTGTTTTTTTTTTTCCCTGAAATAAATCTGACAATGTTACTTTCTTTTTTTAGAGCTCAAACATCTTTGTGCTTCCATAAAATCCAAGCGTAATGTGTTATTGGGAGATTTCACATAGTTTGGCTTCATGGCATCAAACTATTTAATCTTGCTTTTTCAACATGACCTTCCCAGCCTGTAGCACTTTAGCAAGACCATGCATGCTTGCATATGGACAATGCCAAACAGCGTCACACTGCTGTGCCCTTACACACTTGGTCCTTGTGCCTGGAACACCATGCTCCCCACATTCCTCTGCTGGTGACAATCATCCCTCTGCCAAGGCTGAGATCAGAGTCCCTTCTCCGTATTTCTGAGAACCTTTACTTTCTTTTTTTTTTTTTTTTTTTTTTTTTTTTGGTTTTTCGAGACAGGGTTTCTCTGTGTAGCTTTGCGCCTTTTCCTGGAACTCACTTGGTAGCCCAGGCTGGCCTCGAACTCACAGAAATCCGCCTGGCTCTGCCTCCCGAGTGCTGGGATTAAAGGCGTGCGCCACCACCGCCCGGCAAACCTTTACTTTCTCGTTGCAGGAACTTGTAGTGCCATGAATAGCTGGAGCCTATACTCCCTATTAGGTCTGTGCTGTTTTCAGGCCCTTGTGCTCCGCAAACTGTCTCACAGGTGCCATGGTTTCCTACTGTACTGTTTTCTTTGCTGATGGGGCAATCACATACCCAGACAATAACAACTTAAGGGGAAAGTCCATCATGGTGGGCCGAGCATGGCAGGGGAAGCAGGAAGCTGGCTGATGACGTCGTATCTGCAAACAGGAAGCAGAGAGAACCGAAGGTGGCACCAGGGTACAGGACTCAAGGTCTGCCCTCAGTGACTCACTTTCTCCAGCAAGACTCCACCTAAAGGTTCCAGAGCTTTCTAAGACAATGCCACAATGTCCAGATCAAGTGTTAAAATGTCAACTTACGGAGGCTGTTTTACATCCAATCCACACTCCTACTATGATAGTATTGAAACAGGAAAAGACAAATCTTTTCATTTTTAATCTACTTTAAAAAATAATTTGGCCATGTAGACTTAAAATCTACTTACTGAATTCACAATGACGTAATATGGGCACATTCATGATCAATTTTCTAGCGAGCTGGGCCTCCATTATGCAGTTTTTATAATTATTTATTTGGATAGCTGTAAATACACTATGGCATTTCTCCTGACCTTTCTTGCCTCTTGCCTTCTTTGCTTTCTTTCTCTTGTGTCTTCTTTTTCAAATTTGCTCTGTGCAAGTTCACAGTAAGCCCATATGTTAATAATGTCCAATACTCTTGTTTGCATTACTAGACAAGACTATATGGTAGAAAAGTTTCATAATCCCAAAGAGCAGGTCTCCCTATGGAGGGGCATTTGCTCCATGCTGATTAGCTTGTAGACAAAGAGGCTTTCCTGGGAGACCCTTTCCTTCTTCCTGATAACTTCATAGTGTGTCTCAGGTGTACAGATGGTTGCATGCCATGGCTCCCAGTTCCTGACTTCTTAAAAATGTCATCCAGTGTCCCTGGGGATGTCACTTATTTAAAAATAGGTGGATAGATTTCTAGGAGATCTGAGAAAAAGGTCTTTACTTCAGTGAGTTTATTCAGAGACTAGCAAGCACCTAGGATGGTAACCGCTTATGGAGATAAAGCAGTTGAATCTCTCAGGGGGACAGGAATTCATGTATATTTGGAAAGAAAATGGGGAGCAGTTGTTCATTTCTCTGTAAGGAAAATCAACTCTGTAGAAATAGGTTGTTTACATTTCGGAGTCTGCAAACTCCCTTCAGAGCTGTACCATGCATCAAGTAGAGAGGAGAGGCCCCTTTCTCTTCCGTCCCTGTGGTGCATGAGGAAAATCCTCAGAGACAAATCATCCTGAAGCAGGAGGACCACAACAGCCATAATAACAACAATACATCAAGCATCCCCCCATGCATCTGTGGGGTGAGGATGCTCTTCAAAGCACTTTTGCTTCTATTCCCTCTCATTTGATCATCATGACATCCCCAGGAGGTAGACAGGGTGAGTATTATTATCAGCATTTTACACATGATGATGCTCGACTATGGGGGATGGAGGCTGCTTTTTCCAGGATCACAGAGCTTGTTAGTGGCACTTTTGTAGCCACAGCCCAAGTTTTTCCTGAGAAGCACTGTCATGTAAACAGATGAAATGTAGTGCCTGTACTGAGAAATGCCAGAATGTGGAGACAGCCCAAAGTTCCCTCTTACTTGGAAGTCTGGAGCAAGAACTCTAGAAATCTGTAATTTTGATAGCAGTTCACAGACAGACAGAATGAAAACTAGCAAATTCCTCAGCATTAGTTTATTGATACTTGCAACTGTCTGAACTAGAATAATTAACATTTTTACTTTTTAGAAATATTCATGTTGTTTTATTTTATTGTTGTGTGTATATGTGTATGTGAGTGCACATATATGCGTGTACATATGCCCATAGATTACAGAAGCAGGTACTGGGTCAGATCCCATAGAGCTGGAGTTACAGACATTTGTGACCTGTCAGATGTAGGTGCTGGGGTCTCAGCTTCAGTCCTTGGATAGAACAGTAAGTGTTCTTAACCACTGAGTAATCTCTCTAGCCTAATATTTGCATTTCCCCCTTCTTTACCTGCCTGGGCTCTAAATCTCTAAAGAGAAATTAGGGACTTTCTGAGTGTCCTTCCAAGAATGCTTCCTGGTTTTCCTTTCATCTTTTGTTAAGGGATTCATGTGAGAGTATGGTGACCTCTTTGGTTTTTTGGATCATGAATCTATGGACCTGGTATCCAAGGTATTGTTTCCTCTGCTTGATGAAAATACTGGACTGGAGAGGAAAGGAGAATGTTACCCAGCTCTTCTAGTTACCAAGGCTCCCTGCTCTCTTAGTGCATCCTTGTGGTCACAGGTTGTCAGAGTTTTGGGGCTGTGGTGCAAACCTTTCATCCACCAGAGGAAGAGACGCAGACCCAAAAGTGTGAGGTGGTCCACCTCTAGCTATAAAACAACTGAGGCTCAACTGAGAAGGCCAGTGATGGTAGTTTCTAGCTAGGGCTTATTTAGCACCTATTGTGTGCTGGGCACAGTGACAAGCAGTCATAGATCTGCGTGTTTTCTTCTGTGACAGTGTTGAGTGATGTGTCTGTGTTTTCTCAGGAGACCTTAGGCTCATTTGGGGAAACAAAATCTGGCTGACAACTCAGGACAATTACTTCTTGCTCATTCTGCACTGCAGTATGGAAGAGTCGGTAACAGACTGAGTGTGTGGGGAGGTAGCTCTTCTCTTCACAGATAAGAAGGACCGGATCAGATAGCTTTCAACTTCTGGTAGAGCTACCCCCAGAGCACCGGCTTGCTGGGCTGATGAGAACATAGAAAATCCATACCCAGTTCTCTTTCTCAGGTGCACAAGGGCTTCCTTCCCTGAGGTTCATAACCCCTTGATTGCCCAAACATATTCGCAAGACTGCACAGGAGTTAGGAGGATATCTCTTCCTGTTCAAGGCAGGAGAGAAGGGGCACTAAGGAATATGCAGAGAGAGGACCACTCTAGTCTTCCAGATGCTCCTTCTCAACTTTCTTTACTTTAACACTACAACCAGTATAATTTTAAAAAATGCAAACTGTAGTTATAAACACATAGACATGCACATGTATGCTATACACCCATATACATACATGTGCATACATGCATCTGTATGTAAGAAGGTAATGTTGGACTTCAGCTTCTGACAGATACCCATAGGTACACCTTACTGAGACACTGTCTTTATATCCTCAGCTAACAGACTTCTTGATGCCAGGATCTTTCACTTAGGAAGTGAATTTACGTCAAAGGGGATGGTGGTCACAGGTCCTTCTCTTTACTCTCTTCCTTACCTCTGGACAGAGGACTAGAGAATCTGCCTACAAGCTTGTTCTGTGGACCCTTCTCTATCCTCGGAAAGCTAAAAGAGGAGCAGATCCGCCTTTCAGTCACACAGGCTCTGATTCTTCCCTTCAGAGTTCTCATCAGGCTGCTTGTTTCCGGTGCTGAATCCTGAACCCTACTTGGATCCTCTGTGTCCGTCTATCCATATTACTAATAAACTCTTTACTCCTCAATAATCTGTCTTGGTGTCCTCCTAAAGCCTCATCCAAAATGTAACAGTGTGTATATATGTTATGCATATATCATATCACATATACATTGTTATAATTATATAGTATATGAACCATGTTTGCAAATATCAGTAAAACAAATAATATGTAAATGACTACCTAACGATTGTATATACATGTGTATATAATACATGAGAAAAAACCCAATATCATTAACATGAATCATTACATTTATTGAAATTACTATTAATTATAATATGCATATATTCTAATACAGCACAGGGTTTTGTGTTCAACTGTACATAAAGTTTATAATGATGTTAGGACATATAAAAATGAGAACATTAAAGGTTCTCCAACTACTAGTGGTAAATCAACAAGCTCGATCTATATTCTCAAGCCTGTAATATTTTGTATACTGTGATGAATTTAGCTAATCCGTAATGAGAGCACATGAAACTCTACATTATCTCACAGCTCTAATAAATACCACTTCTTCCTGAGCCTCTTAACATGAAACCCAAGCTGTTCTACAAACCCATAGGCCTGTGTGGCCCAGCCCCCTCCTTCCCAGGGCCCTCCTTCTAAGGCTCTGTGCTGGGACCCACTGTTTCTTCCAGTTCTTATGGAATCTAGATGATTTGTTCAGGTTCTCCCCACACCCACATCTGTTTTCCCTCCGTTCTCTCTGCTTGAATTCTCATGACTTTCAGGGGTTTGACTTCAGTCTCATCTCTGACCAGTTCTGTGTTCCAAGCACATAGTTATCACAGGCTCTGTCCTCACTAAATATTCAGTTGTTGATGGTGCTTTGTCTTCTGACATAACACAATAGCCCTGGTTGCCATAACAACCAAAGCAAAATAATACGGTGGTAGCCAGGTCTTTGATAATCGTTATGAGAGACTGATACTCCACAGAGGGTAGAGGAGGGAGTTCAGAGACCCACACCTGAGATTGTCCCTTTTTAAGCTGCAAATGATCTTAGGAGATGGGTGACTACATAGGAAATAGAAGTTAATTAAAGTGTGACCCACTGATGCAACGTCCATGAACTTGGAGTCTATGATGGGTGGGACTTTGCAGTGTTGAGGTCACTCATGCTCTGTATGAATAAACTCATTGATCTCACAAAATTGGACTGGTGAGATCAAACTTTGGTTTAGCCTTAGTGATTGGATATTAGTTTTGTCCCCTAGGAAAGGTTAACACACCAGTATACCACACAACGCCAAGTGTGGGGTAAGTGGCACTTCTTAAAGCCCAAGTCAGAGACTAAGAGACATTGAGTACAGCAGAGTAGAAATTTTTAATGGTGGTCTTATAGGATCAAGTATCTGGAGGCAAGTGAAACACAGAGAAGTTTCAGCAACCATTTTATTCCCTGACATGCAAGTCTCTCCCCTAATTGGTTGAATGCAGTCTTCCCTGACATTGCCTGAGTTTTGTTTTATCCTTATAAGGTACTCATTTTTTCTTCTTTCCCACTTACACTTTTGCCTACATTTTTCAACAAAGACATTCATGTTAGTTTATTCCTCCTCCAAAATCCCGTTTGCAGAGGAACCTTAAAGATTCATGAACTTGTCAGGTCTGCAAGCTGTTCAGCTCTGAACTCCACTTCTGGTTTGGTTGGGAGTAGCTAGGGGATCCCAAAAAAGCAGGCACAGGGTATTAGGGCAGGGCAGGGGGCTTGTATGCTTAAGTAGACTTAAGGCACTTTTATCTTAAAAATCAACATCATATATTTTTATTCCCTATATCTAGTGCAGAGAAGAAAATCCTTCAATCATTATTAAGTGATTTGTTGAATGATGCAAGATTGAAGGACTTCAGTGCTAAATGCCATCTTCCACAACACAGCAGACTCACTATAGTGATGCATCACTTGGAACAGTAACTCTGTATATTATTCATAATGAATTACAATTACAATGATACTGATCCCATTTTGCAGATAGTAATTCCCAATATTTTCATTTTATCAACTATACATGGTCATTTACTATATATTCTAATCTTTTTAATCCTAAAGTCCAATACTAGTAACAGAACAAAGGTGAAAAATATTTGTAAAATCAAATCCACCAGGGCTGGAGAGATGGTTCAGAGGTTATTCTTGAAGAGGAACTGAGTTTGGTTCCCAGCACCTATACAAGGGGTCCAATGTCTTTTACTGACCTCCATGGCCTCCTGCACTGACTCATATGCACATTCCCCGCCCCCCCGCACACACACACTTAAATAAAATAATAATAAGAGCAAATCCACCGATTCAGATTTTTTTTCATGAAGCTGGTACAGAGATCATATTTTCCAAATAAAGAATCAAATGCAATCTGACAAAAGGACTTTCATGTTGCTTTCAAGTGTGAAGTATCTAATAAGAATAGTTTTGACACTATGATATTGACATATCTGGGACAATGTGATGGTTTGGAAGGCCAATGGCATAGAATAGATGTAATTAGAACTGTCTCAGAAAAAATCTGAGACAGATGGTTGTCATCTACTCAGAGTTTAACAGAAAAGAAGCAGCGATTGGAAGCTTGGTACTTATTTTAAAACATTACCAAGTCAAATATATATTCGTATACCTGGAAAACTTTTAACAGACTTGATAACACTAACTATTCCACAATGAGAACACTGTGGTAATTGCTTAAGTCATACTAGTCATGGTTTGAAAATCACCTGGTGTACGCCAGGAGAGAAGGTTCAGTGGTTCCAAACACTGGCTGCTCTTGTGGAGGACCCAACTTTGGTTCCCAGCACCTTGTGCAGCTTTGAACCACATGTAGCTTCAACTCCAGGAAATCTGTTCTGGCCTCTACAGGCACTGTGCACACCCACATGTGCACACTTGCTCGCTCGCTCGCGCGCGCGCGCGCGCACGCACACACACACACACACACAATAACAAAATAAATTTAACTGTGAATTCATTAATTTGAAATAATCAATAATTAATTCTGATTTTTCTTAGCAATTCAGACAGGACCACACGGTTAATATGTAGCTCTCTGCTGTGGTAGCCATCTCTGCAATGACAGCTGAGAGAAAACACTGTACCCTAAACGTGTTTATGGTTTTTTGTCATTGCTGACTTTGATTTTATCACAGTAGTGGTTGAACAAAAATGATTATAAATTGGGATATTTTGAAAGCATTTTGTTTTAGATCAGTTTTGTGAAAGTTTATCGCACCCCTCCCTTTATCTCTGAGGGTGCTCTACCTGATCCCTAAATCACACATGAAATAATATTGTCTATTCTCTTTTTAGTCTTAGCTTCAGATGATGTCGTGGACCACCTTCTGACATATATGCCTGAAACTCATACACCTTAGCATCTTCCAGTGCTTGCTACAAATGTTGTCTAATTTCCTTGGTCTCCTCACATCTTTTCCCCCTATTTTTAAGAAAAAAAAATGTCCTGAAAAAAATTTCAAATGAGAACTCAAAAACTTCTTGATCAAGATGTGCACATGCATACACATAGAAACACACACACAAGTACACATAAAAACAGACACACACATATAACAATTATACTAAAAGAAAAAGAGGCTAAGAACTAAAGAGTAAGGGGTACAGGAGGAATTGCAGAGGGTATCTAAGAGGAACTAGAGGGAGAAAAGGGAAGGGGATGTTTTGTAATCCTATTTCAATTAAAAACATGTTAATTAAACAATAAGTAAATAATAAAAAAAATCTTAACCATTTAAAAAGTTTCTCTGATGGATATTGTTCTCTCTGTCTCTCTCTGTCTCTCTCTGTCTCTGTTTTTGTATGCATGTGTGTGTCCATGTTTGTCTGAATGCACACAGTTACATGTATGTTTGGAGGCCAGAGAACAAACTCATACATAAATCTTAAAAAAAATACTTTTAGTCTTACAGAATTTTTATGGAAAAATTTGTTTATATCACCTATTGAGCAAATACAGCATGAAAGATTGTGGTG
Organism: Peromyscus eremicus; assembly: GCF_949786415.1. Taxonomy (NCBI): domain Eukaryota; kingdom Metazoa; phylum Chordata; class Mammalia; order Rodentia; family Cricetidae; genus Peromyscus; species Peromyscus eremicus. The sequence goes on from NC_081431.1 coordinate 67,604,149, forward strand.
TGAGAAGAATGACTTAAAATACCATACACAATTGGAAGTCAATTGGATTTGTGAATTGTGATTATGAGATTTTAATTTGAATTATTTAAATAGTCCTGTACTGGTTTGGGTAAAAGAGGCAAAAAGAAAGAAGGGGTCCTCACTGAAGGCTTGCAAAGAAGCATATTTCTACCTCATGAAGGGAATGTATCTTTATGGGTATCTCTCTTCTTAAAAAATAATTTAATTTTTATTTTAAAATTATTTATATTTGTGTGTGTACATGTGTGTGTGTGTGTGTGTGTGTGTGTGTGTGTGAGAGAGAGAGAGAGAGAGAGAGAGAGAGAGAGAGAGAGAGAGAGAGAGAGAGAATGTGTGCTTTTATTCATGTGGGTGCAGATACCCAAGCTGGCCAGAGAAGGGTGCTGGATTCTCTGGAGCTGGAGTTGCAAGCAGTTGTGAGAAGTCTGAAGTGGGTGATGGGAATCAAATTCAGGGCCTCTGCAGAAACAGGACAGGCCTGTACATGTAAATGGATGTTTCCTGTCCCGACTGCCTGGTCCCAAATAACTGACTCAGAAGCTGAATATGTATGATAAATGCTCAGTTGATAGCTCAGGCTTGTTACTAGCTAACTCTTACATTTAAATCAACCCATATTTCTACTTATGCTTTGCCATGTGACTCATGGCTTGTTACCTCATTTTTACATGTACTGCTTGCTTGGCGGCTGGCTAGCATCTCTCTTGACTCTGCCCTCCTTTTTATTATTCTCGGTTTGGCTTCCCTGACTAACTTCTGCCCAGCTACCAACCTGCCAACTTTTTATTAACCAACGAGAGTCATACATATTCATAGTATAGAAAGGATTGTTCCACAGCACATACATGCTGAGTCATCTCTCCAGCCCTTCCTTATAGATGTCTTATCTACACTCATGCAGCTTTTCTGGCAGGGAATGACCTGACGGTCTTCTCCACAAGTCCCAGCCTGTAGAGGGCTGAATGTGGGATGGAAACTTAGAAACCACATAGAGCTGCGTTTATAGAGCCATGTCTTACACAGTGTCTAGGCCTGACGTCTCCCCAGCTATGTCTACACCGCTGAGCAGTGCAGGTTTTTGTCTCCCTTACCTCTAAGCAGAGACATCAAAGCCTCTTCAAATACCATTGACTCCAAGGGTTGCCAGCTGTGTTACCCTGGCTGTCTACTTAGCTGGAGAAAACAAATTGTCTCATCCTTAGAGAAGTAATGAATGTGTGTGGAAAATGAGGAAACTCTTGTTTTAAAAATAGCCCAGTGTGTGCAGGTTCTGAGACATGGATAAGAACTTTATTTCTCTTGGCTCATCCTGATTGACACTCTACTCCCCAAGCTGAATCTTCTAATGTTACGGCTTTTTATCAAGATTAGGTCTGCTCCTTCTTTCCTAAGATGAGAGATTCTTAGGAGTCTCCTGGCTCAACCTTTTTATTCTACAAAACATGTGTGAAACAGTGGAAAAATAAATTTCTGATTTTATATAAGTAAGTGTGGTTTTGCTCAAGAGAATTGTAGTTTTTCCAAGTTAATAGAAAACTGTTCAGAGTGTGCTTTCTCTAAAGACAGCAGGATAAGCTCGGTGGTGGTAGCACAGGCCTTTAATCCCAGCACTCAGGAGGCAGAGCCAGGTGGATCTCTGTGAGATCGAGGCCAGCCTGGTCTACAGAGTGAGATCCAGGACAGGCACCAAGGCTACACAGAGAAACCATGTCTTGAAACAAACAAACAAAAAGACACCAGAATAGTTGAACAGGAGGCCTGTACCCATTTCCTACCGAGGAGACCATGCATGGTAACAATAGTACTAATAGTTAAAATTCTCTTGTTAGCAAAATAAAGTTTTCATTTTCTCTGCATTATGAGGCTTTCCCTTTTATAGACAGAATGAATGTAAACCCATCAGGGCATCTCTTCGCTCTCTGTTTCTGCAGTTTCTTAACATTGCAACATCTTGTTTCCTCAGTTTCTTCACTGAGCTAAGTGTAGAATGAAGTTCTCATCCATCGGAAGTCAACTGCCTAGTGGTTAAGTTCCAGGTTCCCAAGCCCAGGAAAGGTTCCCACGGCCCATGTTCTCAGTGACTTTCTCTTGAGAGAAGGAGAGAATGAAGAGGAGGAGGAGAAAAAAGACAGAAAAACACACAGCTTCCTTGATTTCTTCAGTGTCTGTATGTGTATGTGTGTGCACACTCATGTGTGTAGGTGAACATTCACATATATGTAGAGTCAAGAGGTTGATGTCTGGTGTTTCTCTCTCTCTCTCTCTCTCTCTCTCTCTCTCTCTCTCTCTCTCTCTCTCTCTCTGAGCTAAACAGTTCATCAAGAGTAGCTAACCCGGGAGCCCAGTGACTCCCCCATCCTGTCTCTGCTGGGATTACAGGATTTGTATGTTTATGCTGGGGATTGAACTCAGGTCCCCATGCTTGCAAGACAATCACTTACCAACTGGGCCATCCCCTCAGATCTAACCTCTTATCTTTCTGAGTAGATTTTTCCATCACAACAGTCTGTTGAGGATAAGGTATTTCTCACTTTCATACCAATTCTCCCCTCTGCCTCCTGGTGGCTGAATAAGACTCTGTGTTTGCTACTCTTTAGAAATACTCCTCATGGCTGCTCTGAGCCCTGGTAGCAGGGAGTTGACAAAAGATAAGGTCTCTATCTCTTCAAACATTCCCACACTACTCTGCTGCCAAGTCATTAAGCTAGGCAAACTCCTCTCCCACACGGGCTGTTAACTTTTATTTGTTCAATGCTGCTCTTAAACATGCCTGGCCTGAACTCTCCCGTTTTCCCCCCAGAATGGAGGAGTGAGTGCTCAGCAAGTGCTTTGATCACAGCTGGGCTCCTGCTTTCCTGGCCTAAAACAGAGGAGCCTTAGGAGATAGCCTGGTCCTTTGAGCCCGATTCATTTACATTCACACTCACACAACTTTGTGTCCTTTGTTCTAATGAAACAAATTTATTTTGATCTTTTGGTATGCCTCATCCTGGATGTGAGGGCTGTGTTGATGAGCACAGTCCTTAAAAAGTAAAGAGAGCATTTCTTTTTGCCTATCAGAAGTGTGCTGTCTAACAGCATAAGAGGGGAGAAAGAAAACATCGAGATGATTGACTACTGAAAGAAGCTAGCAAGAAGGAGAAATGTTTCTTTAGTGGTGTAGTACAAGAGAGGTTGTCCACATTCCCATTCCCAGTACCCTTGTGGCAGCTAAAAAGTATCTGCAATTCCATTTCCAGGTGATTGGCTACCCTCTTCCTCTGGCTTCCACAGGTACAACACATATTTGGTGCATAGACATTCATACAGGCAAAACACTCACATACTTATGTAGCTGTGTGAATCGCTACACGGGTGTGTGGGTTCAAGCTGGTCCGTGGAGTGAAGACACAGAGGCATCTTAAGAATAAATTTAGCCTTTCACGGCTGCAGGGGGGTTCCAGCCTCGAAGGACTGAAGCACTAACCCTTCACCTAGGGCAGTTTTATTTCTCTCCAATACAGTTTAGCCAGTTAATTTCCATATGCTCAAAAACAACCTGAAAGGGACTCCCAATAATACAATGCCAAGTGCAAATTCCTCCATTTCTCAGGTACCACGGTTTTCCTTTGTATCCTTGGGAAATGCCCAGACAAGATTCACATAGAGGGCAACAAGGGAAACAAAAGGTGTCTGTGAAACAAAAGATAGATAAGGACTAAGTGCTACTCTCTGGAGCCAGGCTAGGTGCAGCTCAGCAGGAATGCCGCCACATACTTAGAATTAGAATAAAGAAGTCTTAAATAAATAAGTGCAGAAGGGGTGCTGGTTGGGAAAGGAAGGGAATCCGCAGAAATAGAAGGAGAACAAGAGAGGTTAAAGGTGGGGGACTTGGAAAAGTTCATTATATACTTGTATGGAGATGTCATAATAAAGCTATTATGTGTAATTATAAGTGCTAATAAAATTTACTGACATTTGGTATGCCACATTTTGTTGATACCCATGAGAAGCTTGCCCCTTTCTGAATAGAAATGAGGAGTAGTGGATTGAGGGGGGAAGAAGGGAGGGGGAGGGGATGGGATGGGAGGAGAAAAGAGGAGTAGAAACCAGGGCTGGAATATAAAATAACTACCTAACTAGATAGATAAAAAGATGGATAGACAGACAGACAGACAGATAGATAGATAGTACTATATATAGGGCTATCAGAATATAATAAATACTTCAGTTAAACATAAGTAGGGTTAGTGTCCTGGTTGTGCTTTTTATAACCTTGACATAAGCTAGGGTCATTTGAGAAGAGGAACCTCAACTGACAAAATGTCCCTACCGTATTGGCTTGTTGTGCATTTTCTTAATTGGTGATTGATGTAGAAGGGTCCAGATCACTCTGGGTGGAACCACCCCTTGTCTGGTGGTCCTGTATGCCATAAGAAAGCAGGTTTAGTAAGTCCTGAAAGAAAACCAATAAGCGGCACCCCTAGATGGTCTCTGCTTCAGTTCCTACTTCCAGTTTCTTGCCTTGGGTTCCTACCTTGACTTTCCTCAGTGATGGAGTGTGACTTGAGAGTCATATGCTGAAATAAACCCTTTCCTCCTCATGTTGCTTTTGGTCATGGTGTTTTATCACAGCAATTGAAGCCCTAAGAGAGTAAGGAATATCAAACCAATGGGAGAGTCTTTACATTTTCAGTAACCAGGGTGCATTCACAAAGAAGTGACTTCTAGCATCTAAAGAAGGAGACACAGCATCAGAAGGAAGAAGTTTTATGATAGGTGAAACTCAAGACACATTAATTTAATATTCTTTGCATTTGTTTTGAAAGTAATGCATTTTAATTATGTATATGTGTGTGTGTGTCTGTGTGAGGTTCATGTGAGTAAAGATATTTATGGAAGCCAGAAGAGACATTGGCTACCCTGGAACTGGTGTTATAAGTAGTGTTAAGCCACCCTTACATGGCTTCTGAAGACTGAACTCTGGCACTTTGCAAATGAAGTAAGCACTCAGCTGCTGAGCCATCTCTCCAGACTCATTTTCATGTTCTTGGCACTGTTAGTCACTAAGGGACTTTAAGGGACTTGGCACTGTTAATCACAATGACTAATCAAGTATGATTTTTTTATCTTCAGGGAGTTTATCATCTAACATAAAATTCAAGACCAAATATGGAACTGGGGTAGATAACAGTTGCTGGTTAAACAAGGCTAGGGACTCCACTGGGCACTAAGTGTTACAAGGACTTGTGGGAGAAAACATGTGGGCGGGGAGGCACCATTGCTAATCATTTTCTAGGAAAGATTTGCTATAGACTTCAGAAACCAGCATTTTAACAGTGGGATAGTTCTAATTTATTTAGCAAACTCTGTGTAAAATATCTCACTTCTAAAGAGTGTACAAAAATTGATTAATAAAGCCTCAATAAATAAAATTTCCAGTTTATTTTGTGATCTTCCAAGATTTATCAAGAAACAGATCTATTGGGAAATGCTATTGTAGGGCAGGTTCTGTGTAGATGCTCAGTTGATGGCAGCCTAAGTGACAGGTTAAGTGTCTGAACATGGCATAGAAGCAAATTTGAATTCAACCTGGACACGTATCCTATTGCTTTCCATAATTTTTCATCTACCCAAAGAGGAGTTTCTACTAAGTGGTCTCTAGGGGGCCACTGTGGTTCTGGTCTTTCTTCAAGGCTGCATGACACACACAAATTCAAACCTTCATTGGGTGGTCCCACACGTAGTCCCAGAATTTGATCCGTACCAGTGACTGTGACAGACAGGGTCCCACACACAATCTATTAGAGTGGATGCATTAGCATACAGGATTCACCTCAGAGACTGATCTGGTAGTCAAAGAACCATCCCCAACAGTAACAACCACAGACACACAGTCATGAAAGAGATAATAGGAAAGAGAGAGTCACCAGATAGGAGAAGAGCAATTTCAGAGTAGGGTTCAGGAAAGTAACTAAAAAATGGCATTGTAACTATGATATGGCAATTAAGGAGAAAGTCCTGTAATCCAGTGAGGAAAGGAATGGTCCAAAGGTTGAAATGATGCTTGAAGGATGCAAATAAGTTCCTGAGGCAAGAAGAGTCTGGTCAGTTTGAGATCTTGACAACAACAAAATCAGTATAACTGAGAAGCATATTTCCATGTAGAAGGCCTGGCAGGGGCCAGGGAGATGGCTTGACAGGTAAGGGTACCCTGTCGTGAAACCTGGCGATCTGAGTTCCACTTTGCATCCCAAATGTTGGAAGGAGAGAATTGATCTTGCAAGTCATTCTTTGACTTCCACATATGTATCATGACACATGTATGACACACACATACACGCATACACACGCAAATATATATAAATAAAATGTAATGATAAAAGGCCAGCCAGAAATAGCTTAGATTTTTGGCCCATGTTATCGTAATAAAAATTACTCAGCCCAGCCCTTGTATCCCAAAAAGACTAGACATATGTTAAATGGTAAGGTGTGATTGTGTTACAATAAAACTTTATTTCAAAACTCAGTGGTTAAACACATGAGGGCTGTCATCAGAAGAACTCTAGATCAAGCTGTCAGGTTGAAGCTCATTTCCAAACTGGTAACACCTCTGTTTTTGGAGAATGATACAATGCCACATCATGGGTGACAAGTTTTTGTGCTCAGAGCCTTTGTCCTATGTTTCTCTACATCCATGCTCATCTGTGTCCATTACCCTGTGCCTTATTATAGAACAGATCATGAAACTGAATTAGGCATTTCTATGAGATCTGTGCCTTATACCAATCATTGAACCTAATGGGTGAGTTATAGAAAACCCATTGTATTGCAGCCAGTTAGTAAAAAATACAACAGGCCCTGACATGTGGCTATCTTCTGAAGTGTTGGCAATTTTGTTGAACTGGGTCTTTAATTTTTGCGACCTCACGTTAACTTTATGGACATTGTGTCAGAACTGAATTCAATGTTAGCTTGAATTTGGTCAATGGGACTGGAGGGCTGATTTAGTGGAAAAAGCACTTGTCATGTAAACATGAAGACCAGAGTTTGGATTCCCAACGTTGTTTTAGAGCTGTGTAGGCTCTGTGGGACACCTGTAATCCTAATGCAAAGAAGGTAAAAACACAGACTCCCCAAGGCAAACTGGCTAGCTAAAATAGCATAAGTGGAGAGCTTTAGGATTATTGAGAATCCTTACCCCATCAAAAAGTGGACAGCAATTGAGGAAGATACCAGATATCAACCAATGGCCTCCACATGTATGTGTACACCTATGCACATGCAGCTGCATATACATCCATACACATGTGAAAATGCATGCATATACTCAGGCATCACACATACACACATGCATACACACATGTGTTGGGGAATGTTATTTTAAGGTGTATTACTTTTGTTTATGTTGCATTTATTTAACTCTGTGAAGCTGTGTTGCTGTGCCTGTCTAAAACACCTGATGGTTTAATAAAGAGTGGAATGGCCAATATCAAGGCAGGAAAAGGGATAGGCAGGGCTGTCAGGCAGAGAGGATAAATAGAAATATGGGAAGAGAGAAGGAGAAGAAGTAGCCAGAGAAGGAGGAGGACATCAGGGGCCAGCCTGTCTAGCTACACAGCCAGACATGGAGTGAGAAGGGAAAGAAAAGGTATACAGGAATAGAGAAAGATAAAAGCCCTAAGACCCAAGACAGACATAGATGGGGTAATTAATTAATTAATTAATTTATTTATTAAGGGATTTTCTATTCATTTTACATATCAACCACAGATTCCCCTGTCCTCCCTCCTCCCATCCCCCAGTCTCCTTCCCCCAAACCACCCCCCATTCCCACCTCCTCCAAGGCAAGGTCTCCCATGGGGAGTCAGGAGAGCCTGGTACACTAAGTTGAGGCAGGTCCAAGCCCCTCCTCCCTGCACCAAGGCTGTGCAAAGTGTCTCACCACAGGTACTAGGTTCCTAAAAGCCAGCTCATGCACTAGGGACAGGTCCCGGTCTCACTGCCTGGATGCCCCCTAAACAGTTCAAGCTAAACAACTGTCTCACTTATCCAGAGGGCCTAGTCCAGTACCATGGGGGCTCCTCAGCTATTGGTCCACAGTTCATGCGTTTCCACTAGTTTGGCTAGTTGTTTCTGTACTTTTTCCAATCATGGTCTCGATATCTCTTGCTCATAGAATCCCTCCTCTCTCTCATCGATTGGACTCCTGGAGCTCTACCTGGGACCCGGCCGTGGAACTCTGCATCTGCTTCCATTAGTCACTGGATGAGGGTTCTATCATGACAGTTAAGGTGTTCGGCCATCCGATCACCAGATTATGTCAGCTCAGGCACCCTCTCAACCATTGCCAGTAGTCTATGGTGGAGTCATGTTTGTGGATTCCTAGAGAACTCAGATGGGGTAATTTAAATTAAGAAAAGCTGGCTAGAAACAAACCAAGCTAAGGCCAGGCATTTATAATTAAGAATAAACCCCTGTGTGTGATTTATTTGGGAGCTGGGTGACTGGCCCCCCAAAAGAGCAAAAACAACCAATTACACACATGCACTCACTCAAAAAAAAAAGCAAAAGGAAAAACAAAACAACAATAGCAAACAAACAAGAAAGTTGGTATTGAGAGGTGAGATAAAGGAGTCTTACTTTACATTCATTGTGCTTTTATAACCATTACATAGCTTTTTATTTCTGCTTGCACTCTTGCCCCTATAATCCATCCTTCAAGCACAGTTAGTGTAGCTTTAACAACACTATCTGATCCCATCACACAGCTAAAAACCCTCTGAGCACCTCATCACACCTGAGGAAAGAATGTCTATTTCCTGAGACCTGTGGGAGCTGTCAGTGATCTATCTAGAAGATGACCCCCACTTTAGAGGCCATCCACCCACCCCACACTTCTGATCAATAGGCTATAAATCAGAGATTCCCACACTTGCCTTCTCAGGTTCAATATTTACTAGAATTCGCTGAACTGAAGAAAGCAGCTGTGTGCACATATTATTTTGTTACATAATAAAGAAGAGGATGAGGACACATATGAAAAGATACAGCGCACAAGGGTCCTGAGCATTACTCCTCGTCTCCATGCAGTTGTGGGGCACTCCCACCTAAGTTAGTCTTGTAGTCATCCACCTGGAAATTCTCTATGCTCCATACTTGCAGGAGTCTCATGGAGGCATGATGATTTGCTGACTCAATCTCCAGTGCCTCTGCCCATCTGGGATGATGGGAGTGGGGTGTAGAGATCAGCCCCAGGCAGGAGGTCACCCAGATACACCACACTGGAACAAAAGAGGCATCTATGCCCTTTCACTCATAGGAACATGGACTATGTGTAAATCCCTATAACTCAGGAGATGGCAGGGTTTCAGGAACTTAGGGAAGGGACAAGAATATGTATTACATATCTTACATTTTCACAAGATGGAATCTTTGCCCACTTCAAGCTTGTATTCAGGTGGGGGGGGACATAGGGGAAACAGAACCACTGAATACCACCATCATTAAAGGCTCTGAGAAGTACTGCAAAGTACTGCTGACAAATTAATCCTCCTCCCAGCTCTCTTTACCATGTGCTAGTGTGGTTAAAAACTGTTTTTGCTCTTTTGGGGGACCCGCTGCCCAGCTCCCAAATAAATCACACATGGAGGCTTATTCTTAATTATAAATGTCTGGCCTTAGCTTGGCTTGTTTCTAGCCAGCTTTTCTTAACTGAAATTATCCCTTCTATCTTTGGCCTTGAGGCTCTTATCTTTCTCTATTCCTGTATACCTTTTCTTTCCTTCTTAATCTGTGTCGGGCTGTATAGCTGGGTGGTTGGGTAACTGGCCCCTGGAGTCCTCCTCCTTCCTCTCTTATTCCTTGATCTTTCTTCTTTCTCTCCCAGATTTCTCCTTCTATTTATTCTCTCTGCCTGCCAGCCCTGCCTATCCTTTCTCTTGCCTCAATATTGGTTGCTCAGCTCTTTATTAGACCATCAGGTGTTTTAGAAAGGCATAGTAACACAGCTTCACAGAGTTAAAAAAAATGCAACATAAAGAATGCAACACATCTTTACATCATTAAACAAACATTCCACAGCATAAACAAATGTAACACATCTTAAAATAATAATAAATATAAATAATAAAGACAACACCAAGTACAGACTATAATACCAGTGTTGCACACATGCCAACCAATAGAACCATTTTTGTTTCATTTGTATAGCGCTGCTTCTGAGATAAGCTTTGTTGGCATATGGGGAGGAAATGTTCCATGGAGTTAGAAGGGATTGGAAGTAAAAACTTGATATAGCAAAAATAGCTGGGATAACATGTGTAGTCTTTTTATCTGACTTCATCCTGTTTTTGTTTCCTCTTCTTGTCTCCTGGGGAGATAGTGAGAAACATCTCTTAACCCTGGAAAGAGTACTGACAACAGAACAAAGATGTGACTCCACTCCTTATAGGAGGGGCAGAGATGACTCAAAGGCAGCCACTTTGCTGCAAAGCCACCTCTACCCCCAGCATGAGTGATGACTCCTGCAAGTTGCATCCCCAGGGTCAGCCTGACTTCCGGGCAGCTCCACTGCAGAATTTCCCCTCCCCAGCAGTTGTTACTGTTTACCCAACCTTAGGGAGGGCCTCAGGAAACTTCCTAAACCTTCTAACTGCAATGGCCTTCTCAGTCTCCCTTTAGGAGGGAATGTTGCTGCTTAGAGGGGGTGGCTACATAATGCTTGTGAGGAAACACCCACAGTGATGCTTAGTCGTCCACATGTTCACTCATTTACTCATTAATTAAACTGTAAGGCATGTAGACAGTGCTGGCCAGACCTCTCGTCATGTGACAGAGAGACCAAAGGCTCTTTCCTCCAGGAGCTTCCAGTCCACAGCAAGGTGCCAGAGCTGACATCAAATAAGCTTGTATGTGGCACCAAAGAGGACAGGGTGGCCAAGCCATAACTGACTGACAGAAGAGATTGTGACACACAAGTAAAGTTGATACCTACATTGCCAGAAACTACATTATGGCTGGTGGCTGTTGAACCCTTTAAATGCAGCTACTACAAGCAGATATATGCATTTAACTATAAAATTATATACTGAATTTTAAAGGCAATGTAAAAGCTTAATGTAACAATATTTCATTAATACCTTAATGATTTTTTATGTGTTTAAATGATACGTTGTATTAAGTTAGATATATTATTCATATATTAAACTTTGCATATTAAAATTAATTCTAGCATGTGATAAAAATCAATATATTAGATAATAAACTTACTAGTTGTTACTTTGTATGTAATATAACTATATACCATACTATATTAATATATTAATTGATACATTATATTGACATATTAATCATACAAATTTAATTAACTTAATTGGTATCAGTACACTAAATAATATATTAATGATAATCAACTAGCATTTTGAGCTACTAAACATTAAAGTGTTGAAATTACTTTATCAGCTTTGCTCTTGCTTTTTGAAAACATGGCTGTGTTATGTACATATCTTGCATTGTATCTCTGTGGGCATCATGGGTCCAGATTCATCAGACAAATGAGTAGTCTCTTAGCTTACCTTGTAGAAGGAACATGTCTTAAACAGGAAGCCAATCTAGGTCCAACGAGAATCTTTGGCCTCAAGACTCAGAGTCACTCAAGTATCAAGCTGCAAGATCAATCCACTCAAGTGGATTCTCCCACTTGCCTGGGCAGAGAGCTGAAGGGAAAAAATCACTGAATTTGTTGAAATTAACATGTCCAGCTACATTAGCTGTTTGTCTCACTGCTGTGGCAAAAGAAGTGATAAAAGTGACTTAAGGAAAGAAAGATCCTGCCTTAGTTTTATATTGCTGTGAAGAGACACCGTGATCACAGCAACCATTATAAAAGAGAGCGTTTAATTGGGTCTTGCTTGCAGTTTTAGAGGTTTAGTCCATTATTGTCATGGCAGGGAGCCTGGCAGCATGCAGACAGACATGGTGCTAGAGAAGTTGAGAGCTCTACATCCAGGTCGGCAGGCAGCAAGAAGAAAGAGAGACATTGGGCCTGGCTTGAGCTTTTGAAACTCCAAAGCTCACCCTCAATGACACACTTCCTCCAACAAGGCCACACTTCCTAATCCCTCTCAAGTAGCACCACCCTCTAATGACCAAGCATTCAAATATATGAGCCAGTGGGGGCCATTCCTATTCAAACCACCACAGGTGCCCAGCCTATGATATAGAGCCATTCACGTTTAGGGTAGGTTTTTCCACCTCAGATAACTTAATCTAGAAACTCTTTCCAAGCCACTGGCCAAAGTTTGTCTCTTTATTGATTCTAGATCCTATCCTGTTGACAATCAATATTAACTATGATACCCACCAACAACTTTATGGTTTGCATTTGTTTGTTTGTTTGTTCATTGTATATATTTATTTATCACCTGTGTATATGCATATGTATGTAGTTTGTAGTATGTGTACATGTGAGGGCAAGTGTGTCACGTTGTGTGTGGTCAGAGGACAGCTTGTAAAAGTTGGTTCTCTCCTTCCACTATGTCGGTCCTGGAAATTATTCAAGTTGTCTGGCTTAGGTGCAATTGCCCTTAGCGCCTGAGCCACCTAGCCAGGCCCCCCTTATGGTCTTCTCAATAACAGTTGAGATCATCTCACACAGGAGTGTAGAGAATCCTTTGTGGATGTTTCGTTTTCTGTGTAGTCTGTTAGCAAGCATGTGAATTCATGCAACTCCTCACTCTTCTTGAAAACCCAAGTTCAAATTTTGTTCACTCCATAAAGCCCGTCATTCTCTTCCTTTTTCCCCTCCCTATGCTCATTTGACATTCCATACAGGTTAAGCACAGATGTTGTTTACCATCTCTGCATGAATTCTGGTTTCACCTACAAGAAAGCTCAGTGCATCCTGAATTCATTGTGTTCCAATTCATGGAACAGGTTTTTGCACTCGAAGCTCCAAGTGGCTTTTGTTTCTGCTGGTGCCACTTCACTACTTGGGGTACTTGTGTATTATGTCTGAAACTCTGAGACAGATGGAGGCTTTCTATTCATATTGGTAGTATTTATTGCACAGATAACAAAGCTATTCAGCTTTAGGGATGATCAACAGCTTTCTACAAGTATGTTCTGACTTCACCAGCAATGAAGCAGTGACCAGCTGGACTCTAACGCTGCTTAACCTATTGGTATAGAAGATCTTAAGTGTAGCTGAAGTTTTCTCTGTTGCTGCCTAGCCCCACAGACCCTGAAGTTGCTTATAAAAGAATCACTCAGAAGCTTATATTAATTAAAACTGTTCAGCCATTAGCTCAGGCCTACCATTGACTAGCTCTTACATTTACACTCAGCCCATTTCTGTTAATCTATATGTTGCCACGTGTTCCGTGACTTTACTTGTATGCTATTACATGCTGTTCCCTGGATGGTGGGCTGGCATCTACTGCCTCTGCCTTCTTCTTTCCTTGTCTGCTTATCCTGCCTATACTTCCTGCCTGGCTACTGGCCAATCAACATTTTATTTATCAACCAATCAGAGCAACATAGATTCACAGCATACAGAACATCCCACAGCACTTAAGAGACCTTCTATTGGAGGAGTGGAGTTATGCTATGCTTTGAACCAGAAGGGGGCACTGGTGATGACATTCATGATCTTTTACATCTTTCTCCCAAGCCTACCTCCTGTAGCTATCTTTATGCAGTGGAAAGAGTATGGAAATCACATCCCAGGGACCACCATTGATATGAGATACTAAGACTAACTTCAAGTCATCAAAGTGGGGTGTGCATGACAGGATGGTGAGTGGAGACACAGAATAGATGGAGAATGACAGGCTCAAGTTAAGCCTTGCAGGGTTGCTTTGAGGGTCCTTTGAGAATCACGGGACCATAACAAAGTTCCACTGAGGAGAAGGAGACATGTTACTAGATTGCATGTGATTGATGGCTACAGAGAAGTTGGCATGAGTTTGTGTTAAGGAAGTGGGCTGTTAGAGTAAGGAAAGTTGGATGCTGAGTTCTTGGATCCATCACACCAGAAGTCTCACTGTGGCTGCTCAATTTCCTCCACATTCCTGTATCATCAAGACTCTCTTAGCATGGTCAGAGGCCTGCTGCTTAGACATACTTTAAAGACTTCAGCTATACCACCAATGTGACATATTTGCTGAACACGGTTTTCAGGTTTTACACACACACACACACACACACACACACACACACACACTGGCTTGTTTACTCTTCAAATTACCTTAGGAAGAAACACCTGTCCTTACTCACTCTGATTTACAGATGGGAAAACTGAGGTACATAGAGGATGAGTGAACGTTCATGTTGACACAGCAAACAAAGAATAGGGCCAGAAATGGCACCAGAATTGATGCATGTAGTGTCTTCATTTTCTTAAAAATGTTTTACATTTATTTATTTATTGTGCGTGTGTGTGTGGGGGGGGTGGTGGTATGTGTGTGGGTGGGTATATGCCATGGCACATGTATGTAAGTCAGAGGAAAACTTGCAGGAGGGTGTTCTTTCATTCCCGTGTGGATCCCCAGGGTCTGAACACAGATCTTTAAGCTCAATGGCAAGTGCCTCACAACTGAGCCATCCTGCCAATCCCATGTGTGCTTTTAGATCTCAGGACTTGATGCACAGTGCTGTGCATGAGCCAGGCCCTCTCTCACCTCTAGGGTTGCATCAGGCTGCCCCTCACCTGCAGACATTCCTTGTGACTTTCCTTACCTGAACATCTGTCTGTTTTTCTGGTATTGTCTCAATGCTATTTCGAGCCCTCTTTGGTGGTGATGGACACATTACCCCATATTGAAATTCGTGATGGAATTGTCTGTGTCCTCCACTGATAAGATGTGATCTCTTCAAGTTCAGGGACAATATCTCCCTTTGTGTCACTTGTGTCTGGTCCTGTAGACACCAAGTGAAGGGTAGTGCAAATGATCTTTCAATTTGGGCCAATTCCTCCTGAATAAATGAATTACATACCTCTGTGTTCCTCACCTCTGAGATCATGTATCTAGCAAAGGTAAATAAACAGCTCTTCCTTCACATAGCTATGATGAGTGACAGGTTAGTGCTGAGTGTCACCCTAGATATCTGGGTTGTACTAGAACAGATGATGACATCTCTTCTATGAAGTCCATCTGGTACCCCACAATTCAGCCTCTCCTGGATTTCCAGGGCTTTCACTCACATCCAGCAACACTCTTCTCCTTTGTCTCATCACAGTTGAAAAGACTGTCTCTAAATCCATACGGCCCAGGAAACCTCTCTTATAGATGTCACTTGCTTAGGCCCCTCCCTATCTATTAGCTAAAACAGTCTTAGGCTCACAGTCTCTGAAAATGCCTCCATCCAATCCTACCCTGGAAAGATTTGAGTCCAGATTTTTCTCTCTACTCTCTTCAATGAGCCTACATACTCTCTAATGGTGATGCTTATGTGTTTTACTTCTTTGCTACGTTTACAACTCCAGCAGAATGACAGAAACATCTCAGCAGATAGTAAAGACTCACAGAGCTGAAGTTAATTGATGTGTTTCTTTCCCAGGTACTATGCTGCCTCCTAGCGTCACGGGGGAGGAAGCTCCCAACTGGGAGATGATCCCTTTGAGCTCTAGCCACGACCTTGGGATAAATGAACTCTATCACAGACTGTGGATTTGAAACCCAGTGCTGCCCCTGACAGTTTTAGGAATGCTACTGCAGCCAACAAAGAAGTCCTCCACTGTCACAGTCTGGGTCCGCTTGTGGGCAATTCTGTTTTATCTAGAAGTGTGTCCATGGGACTTTCCGGGAGGGTGCTGATTTCTTCCCTGTCTCAGTACCTTCCTCCTTTTCAATTACAGCTTTGATTGTTTTTTGAAGTCATTTTTGTGCCCTTGTTTTTGCAAATTTACTTTTAAATTTGCTCTTAAGGTGTAGCACATACTAACATTGATTGAGTCTTGAAAAGGCTTTGAAAAATCATCTAGATTGAGTGCTGTGGATAGTGCTTAGCCTTTAAAACATTGGCTGAGCAAGTGTGAGCATCAGAGTTGGGTTCCGCAGCATCCACATAAATGTCAGGTGGCTGTGGCGGTCCGCCTACAATTCCAACCTCTAAAGGAAATACAGCCCCAGCGTAAGGTGGCTGAAGAGAGTAGCTACATAGGCAAGCTCTGGCTTTGATTGAGAGACCCCACCCACATCAATGAATAAAGTGTAGAAGTAATAGAGAATGATTCCTGACAGCAACCTTAGGCCTCATCATCAGAGTGTGTCACTGATACATGCCTATGTGCACACACAAACAGATGTGTGCACACACACACACATGAAAAATTGAAGAAGAAAAAAATTCCCTAGATTGTAAATGAAATATCTCATTTTCCAAAAAGAAAAGAAAAGAAAGAAAAAACAAGAGTTCTTAAAAGGGTTTGTAATTGAGAAAGTACAATGGGGTCACTTCGGTGAGACACGAAACATGAGAAAGGAAAGCAGGGACCTTAAGTTTACCAGGGAAGCTCCAGACATTGATTTGGCTGAGGGTGTGCAAGGATAAATGTTTTCAGAGAAAGAATACCACTCTGTGTACAAACACAGGGTCCACAGCCCCAGCTCTTCAGTCTGTACTCAGTAGTCCGTTTACATCTCTCAGAGTCTCTCCTTAGAGTATGGCCAGCACAGTCATGCAGCTGGGAAAATCTGAGGAGATAAATATACAAGAGCAATTATCAACACACTAGGATTCGTTTCTCTGGAATGCAAAAAAGCAGTAAACTAGGATACAAAAAAATTCCACAGCAGATTCTTTTCCTTTCTTCCTTGCATACAGGTGTGTGTGTGTGTGTGTGTGTGTGTGTGTGTGTGTGTGTGTGTGATTATGTGTGTGTGTCAGGGTGCATGTGTGCCTTTGGAAAACTACAGGTGTCATCACTGGGGACATGGTCTACCTTTCATTTTCAGTTTTACTTTAATTTTTCAATAGTGGTGTGTGTGTGTGTGTGTGTGTGTGTGTGTGTGTGTGTGTGTGTGTGTGTGAGACCTGGAGGTCACAAGTGTGCAGTGGGTCCTCTGGAACTGGAGATGGGGTGCTCAACATGGGTGCTAGAAATACAACTCTTCTTCTGCAGGAATCAAGTTCTCTTAATCAATGAGCCATCTCCCCAGCAAATACCCCCACCTGTGCTTTGAAACACGGTTCCTTACTGGCCTGGATCTGGTCATGTGCGGTAGACTGGCTGGCCAAGGTCCCACGGCTCCTGCTGTCTTTTTCCCTAGCTCTGGAGTTACAAGGGCATGCTACCAGCCCTGGTTATTTCTGTGTAGGTCCTGCAGATGGATCTCAAGTCTTCATGTGTGCGAAGTAGGCACTTCACTGAGCACAGCTCCTCTCCCAGGCTTTCTGGTGTGGCTTTCAGCTACATTTTCTGTTCAGAGAATTTCATCTCTTAGAGGGAAGAGATGATCTTTAATATTCTTCCACAAATTAGCACAGTGCCTGGGACTTAGGTGTTTAATAATGTTCACTGGATGAATAAAAGGCCTACAGTCTGGGATGCTGAGAAGTTTTGACTTTTCATTCATTATACATCTTTTCACTTCCCAGCCTGTGGCGTTAATATTTCAAATCTGGAGACTAATGACCTATATCAGCACTCCCATAAAACATATGAACTCTTTGCTGTTTATCATCTTCCCTTTGATATTTGTCCTCAATAGTTTTCTCCTCTCTGACTGGTCCACAGCTCCTAATCAAAGTTCCCAGCTGCTGCTCTCATGGCACACAACATTCTTTAATTCCACTTGTCTTATCTATAGCCACGTCGAGATACTTATTTGTTACCAGGCTGCTAGGCAGACTTCACAGTTGGAGCTACCGGGCACCATAGTTCATTTCTGCAAAGACTCCCTCCATAGCTGTCTGCCTTGAGTACCCTTCCTTTGTGTTTCTTGCTGGGCTCAGACAGCTTCTCCCATGGTTCCTCCCAGATCAGCTGTTCATTTTCCCCCTGCTGTTGCCACTGATAATTTCCAGGTTAAATCTTGTAAGTGGAAATTGAATCCCCAGCTGGAGATGAAAGATAGCCCCTTGGAGGAGGCATAAGTGCAGTCTGGTGCTCGGTGGGTAGAAGAGTTGAAGATGGCAGATTTCAGGGCTTAGGAATCACCATGCTGTCCATCTAAGGGTCCCTAGGGTGGAGATTGCTTCTCCTGGGGAGAACAACATTTGCACCCTTTTACTCATGGCCTGTCTGAGGGAGATTTGAGCCAGGTGAGGAGGTTTTTCAGCAGTTTTCTGTCATTTGTGAGAAATAAGTTAGATAAAGTGATAATATGGGTTGGGCAGCAAGTGATTTATAAATGATTGGCCTGCCTTCTAGGAATTCGGCTGTCTCGAATACAGCAAATCTTCCCCCTGCCACAAGAATAGAACCATTTGATTTCTTAGATTTGAGCAGTAGAAGTAGAAAGACTTCAGATGGGGAGCTTTGTTCTATGAAGACATATTTTGCAATCCCATGCTTCCAAATGGAACACCTGTGAGTTATTTATCATTATTTATTAATTAATGCCGTTGATAGTTTGGGGTAACTACCAACTTTCAAGGACTGGGGATGTCAATTCAATAGGACACACACGATCACATCCTTGGGCTGAGGAGATGGCTCAGTCCGTAAAGTGCTTGCCATGCAATCATGAGGACCTGTGTTCAGACCCCCAGTTTCCATGTAAAAAGCCTGGTTTGGTTGTTGTCTCTATAATCCCAGTTCTGGGGAGGCAGAGACAAGTCGATCACTGGAGCCTACTGTTCAGCCAGTCTGGCTGAATCAGTGAGCTCCAGATTCGGTGAGAGACCCTGTCTTAAAATATAAAGTGGCCAGGGAATAGATAAATGGCTCAATGGTTAAGACCCCATACTGCTATAGCAGAGGACTCAAGTTTGGTTCCCAGAACCTATTTTGGGTAGATAGCAACCACCTGTAACTTGAGCTCTGGGGGAACCTATTGTCGTCTTCTGGCCACCAAGGCACCTGCACTTACATGCACATACCCTCACAGACACACATAGACACAGAATAAGAGTAAGATAAATCTTACAAAACTAAAGTGGAGAGTGATACAGGAAGATGCACCATGTTGAGCTCTTCTAGACTCCCTGTACACTCATGGGTGAATACACCTGCACACACACACACACACACACACACACACACACACACATATACACCAAGCCCCATGTCATTTAGTTTTTAATGGGTAAGACTGACATCATCAGGACAACAGTTTCTACAGAGTAGATGTGGTCTGGAGGAAACTTCCAGACACCTTCTCTTACAGAGTTCATACTATCAAATAAGAAGGGCCAGTCTTCAAAATACCTCCTATTCTACCCTCCTGAGGCTTTTGTAGTGGGACAGGGTATTATGCAACCCATGATATTCCTGAACTCATTTCGTAGCCAAAGAAAATCTTAAGCTTCTGATCCTCCTGCCTCTACTTTCCAAGTGCTAGGGTGATATATGGGCACCCTCACATCAAATTGTATCCCATGTTGGGGATGGAATCAAGGGCTTTGTGCATACTAGACAAGCACTCTAACAGCTGAGCTGCATCTGCTACCCCCACCCCAGGTTCTATACTGGCCCCTCTATTGACTTCGGCATTTCAAAGGTTTTAAATGTACCTTAAGTAGACCAGGCATTTTCCTGACCCTCAGCTATTGGATCATTCACCTTAATTTGTCTTTCAGATTTAACTATTTGTTATCATTTTCAGATGAAAGCAGTACAAATAGAAAAGAGGACTGTAAGAGGTAACTGTTCAAGAAGGTTATAGAGCCAAGAGGCACAGTCAAGCCTATGGCTGCTACAAATGTCTGTGAATGACAACATTTGTAGTGTTTGAACATTAGAAGAGAGAACACCAAGGAAGGAAAAAAGTGCCAAGATTGTAACTGAAGACCAGTCTGGGATTGGACCCTGGAAACAGATAGAGGCTTTCAGACAACCTGTGTCACCAAGAATGTAGTGGATACTGTACCACACTATACCATGTGCGTTGTTCAGTGGGTATTGTCCAGTATACACCATTTACACCAAGGATATAGGAGCAGTGTCTTCCTGTATCTAGCCCTGGGCTGAATGTGACAGCTGCCCTTGGTAGTGTCAAGGCATCAAGACTGGCCAGCCTAAAAGTACTGACCAAGCAGATATAATGTGCCAAGTGTTCTCAGCAGTGTGGACTCAGCAATGAATAAGAACAGTAAAAATCCATGGTTTCAGGAAGCTGAGATTCTAATGGAAGAGGCAAGAAGTCAATAGATGTGTAAATTAAAGGCATTAACAGAGAATTGAACATATCAGTGGGACCTTTGAAGGAAATATAGGTAAGGAATAATCATATGGGTAAATGTGCCACTCTTACCACTATATAGTTGGGGAAAGTGTCTCTGAGGTGTGGGATTATTTAGTTCATTCAGCACAATTTATTGAGTACTTTCCATGTTCCAGGTCTTTATATGCTGAAAGGGTTCATTGATTTAGCACTCAGGGAGCTTCCCAACAATTGTTAGGAATTGTATATACGTATATATATATACATATATATATGTATATATATATACATATATATATATACATATATATCTTATAATTGACACACAGGTGTACTAAAATATTCTTAGTTGTGTTATGCAGTATGCAGCATAAATGAATATAATTGTGCTTTGAGCAATCAGAGGGCAGAATATAAAGATCCGATAGATACATATTGAAGGAGAAAGCTATGGTTCCAGTGGATATATGAGGACCTATTCAGGAGGAAGTCGTGAGATCTGATTCAGGACTGAAGGCATTCTCAGAAAACAGGTAGAACATTGGCTTAGAGACAAGAAGGACAGTAGGGACCTTTTAGGGATGTGTTACAGAGGTCTAGGAGAGGCTGGTTTGAGCCAGTGTTTCAGCAATAGAAAGGATGGGAGATATCAGATATATCGAAGTGACTAGACATCAGATGTGGTGGGCAGATTTAATCATGCTAGACAATCTAGAATCACCTGGGAAAAGACTTTCAATGAGGAATTGTCTAGTTCAGGTTGGCCTGTGGGCACCTGTGAGGGGATTGTCTTGATAGCTTAATTGATGTGGGAGGACATCCCCTGAAAGTGGGCAGCAGAATTCTCTGGTTTTAAATCCAATGCTGTATATGTAGAGAGAATTAGGTAAGCATCAGGCATGCATGTGCTCATTATGTCTCTGCTCTTTCCTATGGATGTGATGGGAGAAGCTGTCTCTAGCTCCTGCCACTATAACTTCCCTACAGTGATGGACTTTAGCCTGGAATTGTGTGGTAAAACACACCCTTTACTTTCTAAGTTGCTTTCCATCAGGGTATTTTATTAAAGCAATCCAATTAAGCTAAAATGTCAGGTATATTGTGGAGGATAGATAGGAATTTTGAAAGGAAGATAAAGGATGGACAGATTCATTCTATCTTTCTGCATTGCTACTACCAACTGCATTGCTACTGGGTTGACTGAGAATATGAATCTGAAAAGGAAAGAAAGAAGTTAAGTTTCTGTTCTATGTCTGATATGAAGGTTGGGTGAATGTTGTTTAGTACTGAATAAGAGGGAGGAGGGTCTATGAGCAGGGAGGAGAGAATTTGTTGGGAACAAGTAAATAAATAGGTCCATGTTCACCTCTTATTGCTTGACTCTACACATGGTGTAGCTGAGGGTATACACACAGGAGATTAGAGATTTTAGGGTAGGTTGTTATTTGGAAAGCATCAGTATCTAGAATTTAAAGTCACAGCAGGATAAAACTAGCCCAAAGAAAAAGTGATGGGGTTTGAAGACTGGAGTCGTTCAGGACTTTGAGTTCTAGGATGGTGGAATGTCAGAAAGGGAACGTGGAGAGAAGGCAGAAGAAAGCTGAATGGGTGTGGTGAGGTGAACCCCAGAGTCCCTGGGAAGTCAGGCCCCCAAAGTAAGGTGACTGCAAATTCAACATTCTTCTTTAGCAAGGATGGGCTGTAAGTGACATTTTTAAGAATGTGATTAAAACGGAATAGCTTTGATGGGTAACAATGAAAATAATTGAGTGTCACCTGATAGTATAGAGAGTATTTTTTTTTTCATTTTTAAAATAATTTTGCTGAAAAGTAGAGTATTGACTTTTTTTTTTTACTCTAAGTGAAAAGAGGTTCAGAGTTAAAATAGATTCTGGGAAGAAATGGTAGTGATGAGAAAAGCAGGGGCAGACACTGTGGCTTTTCCTCTCTCTCCTGATAGCTCCTAGGCTGTTGGGCAACAAACTTTCCTTAGTCTAAGAAAGAGCAGGAATCTTGTTTCAGGGCATTGGTCTGCCACAGCTTCATTGGTTGTCTACTCACAGATGAGCAAGGACCCTGAAGATTGGTTTTTTTGATAGCTCCAGATGCCTTGATCCCTGTGTGTAGCCTTGCAGAATATGAGACCACAACCAGAACATGCTGGAGACAAAACATCTCATGAAGTTTCCTAATGCGGACATGGGGTGGGGATTAGTTTGAAAGAAAAGTGATGATTTCTTTCCATGTAAATTAACCTCTCTTCTTGTAAGCT
Source organism: Peromyscus eremicus (assembly GCF_949786415.1). Classification (NCBI taxonomy): domain Eukaryota; kingdom Metazoa; phylum Chordata; class Mammalia; order Rodentia; family Cricetidae; genus Peromyscus; species Peromyscus eremicus. The sequence goes on from NC_081431.1 coordinate 67,626,751, forward strand.
ACTTGGAAGATATTATGTAACTTTTCCGAGATGCAAACATGCATTTATCCATCACACATAGGGCACTCAAAATAGAAGAAAGAGATTATTCCATCCAAGTTTATTTTAGGGAAGCAGTGAACTTATAGGGGTTGCTTTTCAGGATTATGGGTGACTCAGAGGCATTTTCGTCACCCAAAATCCCACCCCAGCACAGGTGATCTGTCATGCAAGCTGGATCTCTGGGTCCCTGCATGACTTGCAGGCAGATCAGCCAATTGGAAATATCTCACCTCCAAACAATTGTTCAATGCTTGTAAAAACTTGTTGAGGTGACTTGTGAATGCTGTACATTCAGAAAAGCTTGAGACTTCAAAGTCTTTGTTACTTCCTGAGTCTTGTAAGTTTCTATAACTTCCTGTGCTGGCTAGTTTTATGTCAACTTGATACAAACTAAAGTCATTTGGGAAGAGGGAACCTAAACTGAGAAAATGCACAAACCAAATTGGTCTTTGGGCAAGGCTATGGTATGTTTTCTTAATTAGTGATTGATATAGGAAGAACCAGATCACTGTGAGTGGTGTTACTCCTGGGCAGGTGTTCTTTGGGTGTATAAGAAACGAGGCTGAATAAGCCTCGGGGAAAAAAAGGCATTAGGCATTTTTCCTTCATGGTCTTTGCTTCAGTTCCTGCCTCCAGGTTTCTGCCTTGAGTTTCTGCTCTGTTCAAGATCCTGTGCTGACTTTCCTCAGTGATGAAGTTTGATGTGAAATTGTATGCTGAAATGAACCTTCCCCAAGTTAGTTTTGGTTATGATGTTTTATCACAGCAATAGGAACCCTAACTAAGATACTTCCTGGGCCTAAACAAGTCTCCTTCCTGGAGAGAATGTTTCATACTCAGAAAATATCTACAAGGAAGAGTCCAGTTTTGACTCATTGTTGATAGTAGATGCTCATAGCATGTGATTTTGCCTGGAAGCCAGAAAATTGGTGTTGGTCTTTTGTGAGTAGCCAATGGTCAATTACAGGAAGAACTGCTTTCCCATATTTATGTATGCTGTGAAGGGACCAGTATCTGCACAAGACACCCCAAGACCAAGTTCTCAACACAAAGGAGAATTATTTGCCCCTGAGGGACAAAGCAGAGAATAAGAGACAAAGACAGGAGATAGAGGACAAGATAGAAGGGATAGGGAACAAGGGACAGGGAGAAGGGATATTTGTTCCAGAGGGACAAAGGACTGCCTCTAGGTAGAGAGGAGACCAATGTGGAACATGGGCAAATGGCAGTTTATAAAGGTAAAGGGGAAAACCCTGTGTTAAGATGAGGTGTTTAATTTTGATTGGACAGGTTAAAAAGGTGAGCCAAAGGGGGCTTTTGATTGCTGGACTTCAATACTTTGATACCTAGACCCTGGTAGTAAGCCTCAGGAGGAGGAAGTGGTCAAATAAGAAAATATGCTTTGGTGGCTAGCTTTAGAAGTGTAATCTAATGGATTTTAGCAAGGCAGAGTGGATGGGAGAGGAGGGCAAGGCCTGCCATAGCCATGTTTGCCACACTTGGGCCTACTAGAGCCCTTCACCCTGGCTGTACCCCTTGTCATTGCAGGATCAGAGGGAGATAATCAGGACCAATGCAAGGAAGAAGGGCTTGATAAATGGGGGACTTACCAAGACCCCTGCCATGATAGCCTCTTAATCTGTAAACTTTTCCTGGAATTATTCACACACAATGAGATTTTGTCTTCCTTGCAGAGCTGTGAATTCCAAGTGCCCATTTTTCTCACTATACATCCCTTAACTCCAGACATTACCTATGAGTGTGAGTATCTTTTTGAAACAATGTCTCCTGTATTCCAGATAGTGAAATAAAACACTGAAGAGCATGACTTGGGATGAGAATTTGGGGTACGGCCTGCTGCTCAAGAGACACTCACTAATAATAAGTACTTCCATGTTCTGTGTTGAACTCTAAGGGGATAGACATAATTTAAACAGGGGGATTTGGAGCCTGGGGCTTCTGTTCAAAGTTGTGATTGGTTTAGAGGTCTTTGGAAAACCTCGGATTCAGCATTTGATGGACATAAAATTAAAATGGATCAAAAGTAGTTTTAAAACTCCTACTTCTGATTAATTCAATTACATGAATGATATTTCTGACATAAATGTGTCACTTTCATTGGACTTGAAGGATTTTTGGACCCCTGTCTTCCTGAAAAGGGTAATGGAGGTTTGAGTTTGCCTTTCCATTTGATCTCCCCTGGAAGGTTGGGTGTGATTCCCTTGCCCTTTAGAGAAAGCATGCATGCCATCCTTTAGCATCTCTGCATCACTCGTGAGACTTCTGTCTAAAATAGAAGGAAAGAACTCCCAAGTCTATTTTAGAGAAGACATGAATATTCTTCTTCTCCAAATGCACTTTCAGTGAAAATCCACCAGCTGGGGGGATGCTGGAACTGTGCCTGTGTTTATAAACTACCTGAAACGTACCTGTTAGAAATAGCCTCTGTCTTTTAGCATTCTGGAAACTTTAGGAACAGCATTGAACTGTGACTTTTTGAGAACGGATTTAAATTTATTTCATCACATATGCACTATAGATGGAGCCATATGAGTTGCCTAATTAAAAATTCCTCTAGCTTAACAGTTGAGTAACCTCAGCAAGTAGAACATAAAGGTGTAGCTTGGAGGCAGTGCTAAGCTAAACTGGAGCCCCATCTGATTGCCCTGTGAAATTCAGCAATGGGTGGGAGCTTAATCGTGAATAGATTACCAGCATGAAAGGTGTGGTTTTGAGAGGGGAATATGGATAGAGGCCTAGAAATGGCTCAGTAGGTATGAATGCTTGTTATCTAAGCATGAGGACTTGAGTTCAAATCCTTAGCATCACATAAAACGTGAGTATGGCTATGCAGCCTGTTACCCTAATGTTGTTGTTGGAAACAGGTGCACTGCTGTAGCTTGCTACCTGTCAGCCTAGCTCTAGGTTCAGTGAGAGATCACACCTCAAGAGAGTAAGGTAGAGAGTGATAGAGCAGGGTATCTGATGTCCTCTTCGGGCCTCCATGTACAAAGTGACATGCATATCTGCACATACATATGTGCATGTATCACACACACACACACACACACACACACACACACACACACACACACTGCATGCACACACCCCACCCCAAAAAAGTAAATTAAAAAAAATAAGAATGAGTTGGCAGAATGTTGGGGGCCAGTTTTTTGGGGAAGACTCAAAGAACTGATATGAGTGTATTTACCTTCCATTCTGAGATGCCTTTTTATCTGGAAAGAGAAAGCCCTAAATCTCCACGTTCTCGCAAGGAACATTTACCGTCATTTGAATGTGCCCCTCTGTTTCCAGTCAACTCGGAAAACATTTTCCTTCCTCCACTCTGCTTCTGTAAATATTTATATTCCAATCATCTCACGTCCACTAGACTCCATCGCTGTGTGTTTCAATTATTTAAAATCAGGACTGCATCTCCTGGGCAGCTAATGAAGTCTCGATAGATATACATTATTGAAGCAGATTGTTATTTATTTGGCTAATAAATCAAGCCGGTTGGAGGGAGAAGATGCAATTCAAGCAGAAGGAATGAGGAATAATGACGGCATAGATCATTTCTGAATCACTCTCGCCCATTTTACAGCCTGCAAAATACACTGAGTTCCATAAAAGTGACAAATGACACACATTGTAATAAATAGCCTCTGTTCGTGCATTGTGAATTGGGGCTCAGACTCATACTGAAGCACTCTGCCAACGGGAGAGATGATGGAATAAGTATTGAAATCATACTCTGTAAAAAGGAATCATATATTTTCCATTTATCTTGATTTATTATATGACATCATGTGCTTAAGCTTATGTAACCTTTCTGAAATAAGTTGACTTAATAAGAAGGAAAATTTGTCAGAAAAGAAAATTTCATAGTATGAAATTCCTTATTTCCTGGATGTATTTCTACAAGATTTTTAAATGCTTCAGAGATACTTAAATGTATTAGTTTTTTATTTCAGCTGAATTCCCAGAAATATGCAGTAATACACATTGGCATTATATGTTTCTTTAAAGGAAAATTTAACTATTTTTATTTTTAATTTGTTTTCTTTTAAAACTTCTTATTAGTTCTTTTGTAATTTTTTATTAAACTAATTGATTAATTTTCCCAGTCCTTTCATAGTTTCCCCTCCCTCCCCCAACCTCTGCTGTCCCCCACATCCACTCTTCCTCCTTTCTCTTCAGAAAAGTGCTGACCTACCTTGAATATCAGCCAGCCATGGCATATCAAGGTGTGGTAAGACTAGACACCTTCTCTCCTCTTAAGGCTGGACATACAACGCAATAGGAGGGAATGGTCCCCAAAGCAGGCAACAGAGTCAGAGACAGCCCCTGCTTCCACTGTTAGGAGTCCCACAAGAAGACCAAACTATATAACCATAACATGTACCAAGAGTCTAGGTCAGTCCCATGCAAATTCTCTGGTTGGTGGTTCAGTCTCTGTGAGTCCCTGTGAGCCCAGGTTAGTTGATTCTGTGGGTTTTCTTGTGGTGTCCTTGACCCCTCTGGCTCCCACAATCCTTCCACCCCCTCTTCCAGAGGATTCCTCAAGTCCTGTCTAATGTTTGGATATGGGTCTCTGCATCTGTTTCCATGAGTTGCTGGGTGAAGTCTCTCTGATGACAATTGGGCTAGACATCAATCTATGAGTATAGGAGAGTATTGTTAGGCATCACTACAGTGACATTTTTAAAAATTTCAGTCATGTTTGGTTCTATTCTAGGTCTCTGGGCTATCTAGCCTCTGGGTCCTGGTGCAGTGTCAGAGGTGAGTTCCCTCTCATGGTATGGGTCTCAAGCTGGACCAGTCGATGGTTGATCACTCCCACAATTTCTGTGCCACCTTTATTCCAGGACATCTTCTAGTCAGGACACATCATAGGTCAAAAGTTATGTGGCTGGGCTGGGATCTCAATTCTTCCAGTGGAAGTCTTGCCTGTTTACAGGAGATGGTCGTTGAGGCTTTTTATCCCCCATTGCTAGGAGTCTTAACTAGGGTCATCCTCATAGATTCCTGGCAGTTTCCATTGCACTAGGCTTCTAGCTCATCCTAGATATGCTCCTGATTCTAGGTGTCCCTCCCAGTACTCTTTTCCTCTATCCTCCCCACACCTGATTCCTCCTTTTCCCATGCCCACCCCCATCCATAACCCTACCCCAATACACCTGTGATGTCTATTCTATTTCCACTTCACAGTGAGATTCACCTCCTTGTTATTTAGCTTCTTTGGGTCTGCAGATTGCAGCATGGTTATCCTTTACTTTATTGCTAATATCCACTTATAAGTGAGGACATACCATGTTTGTCTTTCTGGGTCTGAGTTACTTCACTCACAATGATGTTTTCTAGTTTTGTTCATGCACTTCTAACTGTATGTCAGCCTGCAGAATAATGTAAATAGATCCATCTCTATCACTCTGCACAAAACTCAAGTCTAAGTGGTTCAAAGAATGCAACATAAATCCAGATACACTGAACCTGATAGAAGAGAAAGGGGGGATAGCTTTGAACACATTGGCACAGGAGACAACTTCCTGACCAGAATGCCAATCATGCAGGCACTAAGATCAACAATTAACAAATGGGACTTCATGAATCTGAAAAACTTTTGTAAGGCAAAGGACATTGTCAAAAGGACAAAATGGCAGCCTACAGAATGGAAAAAGATCTTCACAAATTCCATATATGGGAGAGAGCCGATTTCTAAATATATAAAGAACTTAATAAACTAGACACCAATGAACCAAATAATCCAATTTAAAAATGGGGTACAGATTTAAACAGAGAATTCTCAACAGAAGAATCTCAAATGGCTGAGAAGCACTTAAAGAAATGTTGAACATCCTTAGCCATGATGAAAATACAAATCAAAATGACTGTGAGATTCCATCTTACACCTGTCAGAATGGCTAAGATCAAAAACATAAGTGACAGCTTATGTTGGAGAGGATGTGGGGAAAGGGGAACACTCCTCCACTGCTGGTAGGAGTGCAAACTTGTACAGCCACTATAGAAATTAATATGGTGGTTTCTCAGAAAATTGGGAATTGACCTATCTCAAGACCCAGCTATACCACTCTCGGACGTATGCCCAAAGGACACTCTACCATATCACAAGAACATTTATTTAACCGTGTTCATCACAGCTTTATTCATAATACCCAGAAACTGAAAACAACCTAGATGTCTTTCAGCTGAAGAATGAGTAAAGAAAAGACAATACATTTATACAATGAAGAATATTTTTAGCTGTTAAAACAATGGCATCATGAAATTTTAAAATTCCTTTTTCTTTAGTTTTGATGTAAGTGTGTGGGAGTACATGTGTGTGCAGATACATGCACCTGTGCATATTATATAGATGCCAGAGTTGAACTTAAGATGTCATCATCCACTGCTCTTCATCTATTCCTTCAAGACAGAGTGTCTGAATGAACTAAAAGCTTGCTAATTTTGTGAGGCTGCCTGGCTGGAAAGCTCCTGGGATTCTTCTGTTTCTAACCCCAACGTTGGGCTTATTTTCATATGAAGCCATGCCTGGGTTTTTATGTGGGTGCTGTTGTAGAATGAAGTCCCCTGATCTAAACAGCTGCCACCTGTATTAGATACAATCTTTCTGCTTGCCAGAGTCCATCATGGACTCTGGTGAGGGTTGTTGCCTGTTGAAATTGCTTCATAGAAGGAAGGTGTGGGGACATGTCATTAGACTCTCATCTGACATTCCAGCCACTCCTCCCTGCTATGTGTATAAAATCCTGCTCTAACTGCACATGGCTTGGGGATCTGTGTCTCTGGTCTAGGAAGATACTAGAGCACCCAGGCTGATGGTGGTGGGGTGAATTGAAGAGGGAATCCATCCGTGTGGCTATGGAGAAGCCATAATTCATGTATGGCTACTTTGGGGTTCATTCTCTGTCAGTAATCCCAATAAAACACTGTTTTCCCCAGGATGATGGGATTGTATTTTGTTTTGTCATTGGAATCTTACGAGCCAGTGGTGGTGATGGGGGGTGGTGGTTAGATGTTCTTTACATATCCCCACGGAAAGAATTCTAACAACAGGTGCTTCAGGCTTGAACTCAGGTCCCCATGCTTCCACAGGAAGCACTCTTAGATGCTGAGATATCTCTCCAGCTCCAATGACAGGATTATTAAATAAACTTTATATCATAGTAAATATTACTGCTTCCTGTTCAAATTTTTCTACTTATGTATTAAGAGAACATAAACCTTTCCACTGAATTTTAAATATAAATTAATTTTGTATCTCTACTTTGAAGGGTGGATTTGGATGAAGGTGTCCAAAATGCAGGCCCAGTGAATGGATATGCTTAGGATCGGTTCCTGGAATTCAACAACAACAACAAAAATCCATCCCTTATTTATCATTTGTAACTAGTAGAGGAATAATCAGTATGAATCATATTCTATTGAGCTCTGCTGTTTGATATTCAACTTCTCAGTATAACTACAAGATGAGGAAGCAGATAAGTGGTATCAAGTCTCACTTTATTGCTTCTTAAGTAAGTTTGTGATTTTTCTTCAACTTGAGAGTATTGGCTCCACTTTATTTTTAAATATTTGTTTATGACACTATTTATTCATTTTTTATTTAGTCTTTTTCTCTGTATAGTGTGTGTGGGTGCTGTGTACTTTCATACATGTGCACATGTGAGTTTTTGTGTGATTATGGACAAGCACTTGCTGCAACATATACGTGGAGGTCAGAGGGCTGGAGGAAATCTCAGGTCTCCTGTCTGCTGCTGTGTGTGCCAGGCTAGCTGGCCTATGAGTTTCCAGAGACTCTCATGTCTCCACTGTCCATTTCTCCATAGGAACGCTGGAATTACAGATCCCTGGTACAGGTCCTGCTTTTTATGGTCACTCAGCATTAGTGGACTCCGGTCCGCCAGTTTGCATGGCAAGTGCTTTACCGACTGAGACATCTCCCCACTTCTGGGACTTGCTTTCTGTGGACAGAGTCCCAACAAGCAAATATATACAATAGTGTCTACATGAAAAATAAACAGAACAAAGCAAAGGCTGAGGCATGCCTCTTCTATCACCTGTCCCTGTGCCCATCTGACACCCTCCTACCTGCCTACCTCTGACACTTTATTTTGGAAGTCTTGCTCTGTACATCTGCTAACTGATAAACTAGAACTCTTGGCTGGCACAGAGATGGTAGACACAGGGACCCAAGGACCAAGAACCGAGTTTGGCTATGACCTCTGCCTATGACTCCCAATCACTGACATTTTCACATTCCAGCTTTTATAAAAATATACATGTAATGTCCTTGTCAAAATTAGATGTACTAATACATGTGGTGTTTATTACATAGTTTTAAAGTAATAGTCTAGTAAGAGCTGCTATTTTATTAACATTTTAATATCTAATCTCTTTAGTTAAAAGTATGATTCTCATTCCATATATTAACCTCTCTTCTAACCCAAGGATCATAAATGTATTTCTTTTACTTACCTGGCAAGTGAAAACAGTTTCCAAGCTCACAATGACAGGAGCAGAGGAGAGAGACTCTGGCTCAGGTGGTCTGAGAAGAGACCATCTGCTCTTCCTCTGACATCAAATCCATTTTCATTAATGACTGATTTGTTTTGAAACTATAATCTCATGTAATATGGACTACTTGCTACAGCACAGTTTCTCATGAAACTTTTAAATGAATGAGTTAATAATTGACATAGAATTTACTCCAGTGTTCTGGGTCCTGGAGTGCATAGTAGGCTGGGGAGAAAGAAAAGGCAAATGGAAAAATAGGAGACAGAAGAGGTGGGTGAAAGAGAATGAGAGGCAAAGGCAGAGAGAAGGCAGTAAAAGGGCAAAGAGTTCCTCAGGAAGAATATGGGTTCCAAACATGGACTAACGGTGTCTTAGAGTTCTGTTGCTGTGAAGAGACACCATGACCATGGCAACTCTTATAAAGGAAAACATTTAATTCGGGGAGGCTTACCATATCAGAGGTTTAGTCCATTATCATCATGTCAGGGCACAGCAGCATGCAGACAGATATGGCACTGGAGAAGGAGCTGTGAGTTCTACATCTTGATTCATAAGCAGCAGAAGCAATTGTCACACTGGGAATGATTTGAAAATACATGAGACCTCAAAGCCCTCCTCCACAGTGACACACTTCCTCCAACAAGGCCACACCTCCTAATATATTGCTACTCCCTATGGGCAAAGCATTTAAACAGATGAGTCTATGGGGTCATACCTATTCAAATCACCACAAACTGTAAGCAGTTTACTGCTATAAGAATGGAAAGTTTAGAGGTTTTATTATTATTTTTATGTCTATAATTTTATTTTATTTATATGTGTGTATCTGTGTGTCCAAGATCCCATGGAGGCCAGAAGAGGACATTGGATTCCTTGGAGCTGTAGTTAATGATGGCTGTGAGCTGCTCAACCTGGGTGCTGGGAATTGAACTCAGGTCCTCTGGCAGAGCAGGAAGCGTTCTTAATCACTGAGCTCTTCAGCTACAGAAGTTTAGGTTTTTATCTTCCTCCACTCACCAGATAACTTTTCCTCCCTTTTTGGCCATTAATATTTGAATTTAAAATTTAATGTTCAAGAAGGGTAATAGAAGAGCAAGATGTTCTTGTTGCTTTCCAAGTACATTGTCTGTATCTTAACCGAATTTCATGAACTATCTGATGAAGTTTGACTTAAGCACAGACTTTGAGCTCAGCATGACTTCATTCTGTAGTTTTTGTAAAACTATACATGAACCTATGGATCAAGAATGCTTAATCTTGTCTAGCTTCCTCTCTTTCAAGACAAAAATTCTATTTCCTCCTTCCTAAGCATGCTAGACTGAGGAATAACATTGTGTGTGTGTGTGTGTGTGTGTGTGTGTGTGTGTGTGTGTGTGTGTGTGATTATATGCCACATGTTTGTGGGTGCTCTTGGAGGCAAGAAGATGATGTCAGATCTCCTGGAGTTAGAGTTACAAGCTGTCCAGTACAAGTTTTGGGAACCAAACTTGGATCCTTTCAAAGAGCAGAAAGCACTATACACTGAGACATCTCTCCAGTCCCCACCTTAGTGTTCAACACAAGGTCTCTCACAGGCCTGGAACTCACCAATAGGTTAGGCTTGTTGGCCAATGAGCCCCACAGTTCCACTGGTCTCTATCTCCCCAGCTCTGGAATTAGAAACACACTCCACCATGCCTTGCTTTGAAAAGTGGATTCTAGGGATTAAATTCAAGTCCTATGCTTCACAGCAAGAGCTTTACCCATTGAACCATCCCTTAGCCCATGGTTTGTGTTTTCATTTGTGCTGTAGCCCCTAGGTTCTCTTATGGGCTTCAGAATGCCTAGGACATTGTAGGGCATGAAATAAGTAAGTCCTTAGTCTTTAGTAAATACATGTAAGACATAAAATAAGTCTTCAGCAAATAGTTATTGAATTGGACCTAATTGAATAAGCAGAGAAGAATGGAGTAATAGCTTCATGTTAGTACATTGCCTTCTTGATCTAGCTTCTCTTTTTGTCCCAGCTATCTAAAGCATTATTACTGAGTCATGGTGACAAGCCACTCTCTGGATGAGACTTGCTGAAATGGATTTTTGTCAGACATAGCACCAATGAGCATTAGGAAATCAACAGCATGCATTTCTCCCCTTTGTTAACAGGCTATTTGGTATCACTCCCATGCTTCTTGCAGGAGACTAAAAGCAGGTACAGAATTCAGAAGGAGGGCCAAAGGTAGCTTATACCTGTCCTGTGTGGACATCTGCACAATCCTTCATGAGGCCAGCCAGCTACTTCATACTGACTATCAGCAAACTGTATGGCTTCTTGGGATTCTAATGTCATCCTTTGGTGCCACAGATTTATTATATTAAAAGTGGATTCTTGATAAATGTTTGTTGTGGATCAGGCACAATGCTAAGTATACAAGTCTTCATCATCCATCATCCATCTGCTCATCCATTCATCCATGTATCCACTCATCTACCTATCCATCCATTCACTCATCTAATCATCTATCATCCACTCATTTACTCATCCATCTACTCACCCAACCCCCAGCCATTCATCCAGTTGTTGAATCATCCATGCATCCATTCTTCTATCGATCCATCCTCCCAATGTACATTATTGAGCACTCCTGTGTACACACATTATTCTAGTTACTGGGAGCACAGTAAGGAAATAAAAAAGTGAAGATCTTGGCCCTGATGGTGTAGAAGTATACAATAAGTGAGATAAATGAAGATAGCAGGCAGCGTGATTAATAGTAACTAATGCTAAAGAAAATGGAATTAGAACATTCAGGAGCTTAAGTTCAGTTCTCAGAAGCACTTTATTTATTTATTTTTTTCAACAGAGCACAGTTGGAAGTAAGCCATGCCTTTGTCAGGAAGAGTATTCTGGCTGAAGGGGAGAGAAAGTATTTAACAAGAACAATGACTTTGCTAGTATTTTAAAGTACATAATAAGCATTATTCTAAACACCATAGTACTATGAAAAACAAAGGGTTATATTTCTTAAATACAATTTTAGGTAGGAATAATTTTGGGAAAAATTTGCAGAGAGAGCCACACATGCTCATTGCTGTATTCCTTCTTCGCTAATGTTGCATTACTGCAAACTATAACAGATGAGAAGAATCTAGAACTACAGTGACAAATCACATAGGTATTTATATCTGCCAACCATCTACCAGTTTCCCATCAATCACCAACTCATCATCTACCTGGTTATGGCCATTCCTTTTCTTTTAAATGTCAATTTACTGTTGGGAATTTGTCAAAACTAAGAAAACAACTTGATTCTGATTTCAGATAGGCATCTTCTAATGTCCCTACTTCTGCCCAGAATATGATACACTTTGGAATATGATATTTTCAAGTCAGGTGATGTGTTCTATTTCTTTAGACCATGAAGAATAGAGAGAGAGAGTTGGAAGATCTTTGGTCCACTAAATTTCCCCAGATGTGAGTCAAATAGAGTAACAGAAAAAGGAGTGATCAGGGTGGGGCTTTAGAGTCCTGGGTTTGTAGCTGAAGGTTTCCCTCTGTCCTGCCTGGTCCGCAGCTGCTCAGACCAAGTAAACACACAAAGACTTATATTAATTAAAACTGCTCGGCCATTAGCTCAGGCCTACCACTCACTAGCTCTTACACTTAAACTCAGCCCATTTTTGTTAATTTATATGTTGCCATGTTTTCTGTGGCTTTACTTGTGTGCCATTACATGCTGCTCCCTGGATGGTGGGCTGGTGTCTACTGACTCAGTCTTCCTCTCCCAGAATTTTCCTTGTCTGCTTATCCCTCCTATACTTCCTGCCTGACTACTGGCCAATCAGCATTTGATTTATCAACCAATCAGAGCAACACATTCACAGCATACAGAGCACCATCACCCATCACCTGGGTTCAGTTCTCAGATCTGTAACCTGCCCCCTCCCCTTCTCTCTCCTTCTTCCCCTTCCATTTCCTTCTCTCCTTCTTCCTCCCTTTCCCTCTCTTTTTCTCTCCTCTTCCCTCTTCTCCCTTCCTCAACCTCTCTGTCTTGGAGAGATTAATTCTCTGTCTCTCAGCAGTCCCAGTTGTCTGTGATTCTTTGTCTATGAGTAGGATCCTTTAAATCCTTCCATGTCTGTATGTCTATTGGTCATCTATAACAGTAATATGGAAAAGAGGCCACCAATTTGAGAGTAATGGGGAGGTCATAGGAGAGGTTAGAAGGAAGGAACATTGGAGGGGTAAATAAGGAAAAGTGATATGGAGTTGATTTTAATTAAAAGTTAAAAAGAGAGAGAGCCCAGGAAAAGATGAACAAAGCTCTATAAAGATCTAACCACCTTCAATATTTAGCCTTTTCATAAGTATAAATATACCACAGGAACCAAATAAGATACTTCATTTCTAAGGAACAGTTGCCAAAATTGATGGTATGTATTAGCCAAGCATGGTGGTGCCTATCTTTAATTCCAGCACTTTGGAGGAGAGGCAGGTGGGTCTCTGTGAGTTAAAGGCCAGCCTTATCTACATAGTGCATTCCAAGAACCAGAGCCATTAAAGAAACCTTGTTTTAAAAAAAACAAATAGACAGACAGACAGATAAAAAGATAAATAAATGACCATATATGAAACCACAAAGCAAACTTTTAATAGCTTATCAGAACACCTAGGTGATTTGTATTGCAATCAAAATTCTTTATACTTTTTGACTGATTGACTTAGTTATCCAGATTAGAAATAGTTATTCCTTAAAAGTAAAAAGAGTCCATAACTGCTTATCAGTTACTTTCTTTAGACAAAATGCTTGATTCCCCCCCACACACCCCAAAAATTGAGGAAGGCAGAGTTCATTTTGGCTCATAGTTTTAGGTTTTGTAGATCATGGTGGTGAAGGCACTGTGACAGGAGCATGAGGCAGCTGGTCACATGGCATCCACAATCAGGAAGCAGCAAGAGATGAACGCTGGTGCTCAGCTCACTTTCTCCTTTTCTTTCAGTCCAGAAGTCTACTCCATGGGATGGTACTATTCACATTCAGATGGGTCTTTCTTCTACAGATATTCCTTTCTAGAAACATTCCCGTATACACACCCAGAGGTGTATTTCCATCATGGTTCTTAATCCCATCAAGTTGACAGTCAAGATCAGCTATTGTAGTCACATGGCTGGTAAGTGGTACATTCCATGTTTGAGTCCAGGAAGTCTATACTTAGAATCAATGTTCATACCCACTAGATCACAGATCACAGGTGATAAGGAACCTTACAGTATTCATACCTAGTAGCTGACATCACTTCATATGGCCAAGAATCTTCTAGCATTCTTACCCACTAGATGACACTAATTCACTCTGATGATGAACCTCAAGTGTTCATACCTATTGGGTCCCATTACTTCACAGTCATGAAGGACCTTCTAGTGTTCAGACCCACTAGGTTAGTTCGTTTCACCATGACAAAAGAAATTTCCACAGGCCTTGTGAATGAACTGAGCAGAGAAGGTGATGCTCATGTTCAGAGCATGCTGGAATTTTCCAGTCCTAACTGACGTAGCAGCTGTGGCTACAGTCTGCTCTCCACTTTCCCAACCCACCATTCACACTTTCATAGCAGTCCAAGGTCTACTGCTTGCTCAGATATGACCTGACTGACACTTTAACAGGGACATGAAGCGAGGTTGCTCAGGCTCAGAAAGACCAATACTGCTAGTTCTACCGTACACAGACTCTGGCTTCTAGTTATTACGTAGACTTATTTATGTGGGAGTGTGTATGAATGAAGGTCAAGAAACTAGAGAAGCACATGTGTGGGGGCAGAAAGAGTCTTTAAGGGAGAGGGTGGGAAGGAGAGTAGAACACATGTGATACGAAACTGGAAAAGGGTACTGGGGATAGGAGGGAAAAAGTGGGGATGGGGCAGAATTGGGAAGAGGAAGGAGGAAATCAATAAAATCTAAGTATTATGAAAATGTTACTTTGTATGCTAATTATAAATTGAAATAAAAAATAACTGTAAGAGATTGGGGAGTTCATACAATCAGCGAAGTGATGCCATACAAACAATAAGAGGATCAAAGTCTGGATTCTCAGAAACCATATAAAAACCTGAATAGGGCTGCTCTGTGGCTATGATCCCAGCCCCGATGACATAAGACAAGGACAAAACCTGCATTTCCCAGCCAGCTAGTACAGCTGTGAGTAATAGGTGGTGAGTGATTGAGGACATTATCTGTGTCTACCCTTTGGCTTCTATACAGACACACACATACAGAGAGAGACAGAGAGAGAGAGACAGAGAGAGAGAGAGACAGAGAGAGAGAGACAGAGAAAGAGAGACAGAGAGAGAGACAGAGAGAGAGGGACAGAGAGAGAGAGACAGAGAGAGAGAGACAGAGAGAGAGAGAGAGAGAGAGAGAGAGGTGGGAGGGATAGGGAGAGAGAGAGGGAAACATAGAATATGTCCAGGGAGATAAATCAGCTGATAAGAACAGCTGTTGATCCAGGCCGACACCCTGACTTCGATCTCCCGATCCTTGGAAAGAAAGAAAGAACTGACTCTTGAAAGTTGTACTATGAGCTTCACACACATGCTAGGTCACATGCACACATGCATCCACATGCTAGAAAAATGAAGTGAAATAAACAGAAATTTCGTCCTGCGGTTGTAGAGTGGTGTATGGGACTATGACGCCTGAGGTGCACAGGTTCACAGGTGCACAGATGTGGCTAACGTGCTTGGAAATGAGATAAAGGCAGGATTGCTGTTCAGCTGCCTTTTGCTTCTCCTTCTGCTGGCTTTTAGTTTCTGCACACACTTTGTTTTTGTGTCTATCCCTGGACTCGTTTTTTGTCTTTATTTCCTTCCCCCACCTCTGCCCACCCCATGCTTTTGTAGCAGGTCAGAATAGAGTTTAATGAGGGACTAGAAGTTAGATTTCCTGATAGGAAGACAGATGAGGAGAGGTGCCATGGATGGATAATAAAAATGCTGCATTTCTAAGGTGGCTGGCTTCGCTTTCACCCTTCTAACTTGCCACAAGAGCCTGGTAGCTTAGTACAAAGGCTGGTGGGGTTTTATCTCCCAAACATAGGGCCTCCTACCTATGGACCAGATTAATAAGTTCAAGGCCAGACCAGGATGTGCTTAGCCCAAACTTCTGGACCTATGATCTTGGTTGTCTTTTTTCAAACTTACCAGTCATAAATTGCAGACAGAAAACTTACTCTATGGCCTTCAAAACCACCAGCCTTCAAGTGAGGTGGGGGCCACAGTTTCTTGAGTTCCCTTTCCTGGTTTGCAGAAGCTCTTTCTCTGTGTGTGCTTGGTGTGTGTATTTCCTCACACTAGCAAAAGCCTTTCTTTGCTGACTGATTCTACCAGCCCCTGTTTGCTGTGTCAGAGAATTTCCCTCCTGCTACCTGTCGCACTGGAGATTTTTCTTGCCTTTTAATTCTCTAACTGACAGAGGAAACGACCCAGTTAGGACTCCTGGACTGTAATAGTATGCCTTACTGTCATGTGAAGCAGTCTGATAGAATTTGTTCTTCCATGGAGGTCAGAGAGGGGAATAGCAAGTTTGGGGGAACTGTAAAACCTAACTGCTTTCCCACATGTGACCTTTGAGGAGTCCCGCCTGTGCAAAGCACCTGGTTTCTCGGTAGAGTCACTTAGAGCCATCAGGGATGAGAGGTCTCCTTTAGATGTGCTGACACCGACAGTGATGGAGAGAGCCTCAGGGAACCACAGAAGATGAAAACAGCTCTGGGTTACCCACTCACCTTCCTTTTCACTTGTTATCCATCTGAGGGCTTGGAAAAGACATATCTTGTAAGAGTGGGAAAAGGCCCCCATTTTTCTATTTGCTCCACATTGGGGCTTAAATTGCTGCTAAGTCATTCCCTGGGGGAAATTTGCAGTAAGTGTGAGTCCAAGATAAACACTCCCAACTTTACTTTCCACAGCCTCAGCACTTTTGGCCTCATAGAGATGCTCAGAAGAAGCAAATTTGCTTTTAACTTAGCACTAAAATATGTCCTCTTAAGGGGCAACTATTTTTAAGACAACAGCTAGGACCTGACAGACTGATATTTGCTGAAACCTAAATTGCCTGGCATCTTGTCTGACCTCACTCTACAATGAGGCCCATCAAGTTATTATTGTTCCCCCTGGGAAAATGTATTTTGCATTGTAGTATGTGCATTTGAGCTCTGAGTAAAGATGCTAGGCATTTTAAAGCTGTGTGATGGGAAAGAGAAAGTGAGGTTCAGCAAGATGAAGGAGAAAAATACAGGGGAAAAATCAGTGAACAAAGAGACCTGAAAAAAAGAGAGAAGAGAGAAAAAAGAAAGAACAAGAGAATCGGAAAATAGAGTGACAAGTCACACAGGCTTTTATATCTGTCAATCATCTATCAGTTTTCCACCAGCCATGATCAACACACTGGATGTCTGTCTTCCGTTCATTAAATATGTGCCATCCATTGTTGACATGGAAACAGTTCTCACATGCAAAGGAAGTAAGAGACAGTTTATTCTAGAGCCCAAATCTGAGTGACTATGGCCTGGGAACACAGACTTTGTTTCTTCAGAAACTGTACTCCTTTGTGGAAGTGACTGCCAGAGACTTAGTTACAAAACAAAACCATAAATCTAAGTATTTACCAATTAGAGTGGTGAGAGCCATAGGTGGGCATGTTACAGGAAAGTAAGGGACATTCTGCTGCTGGTTCCAGATGTTGTCTGATGAAATCCTTAGCTTCAGAACTGGAGAAATCTCATGGTCTGCTGGAAAATCATTTCCAGGTCTTCATAGTCACAGGGATGCTAGCTCAGACACGGGAGAGGGCAGAAGATAGATTTCAAAGAGACCAAAGATAATCTGAGGTCATTTGTCTCTGGCCTGGAACATTTTAATTCTCCATAATCTCCAAGTTCAGTTATTTGGTTTTGTAGAGTCTTTAACACAGGTGCAGCCCCCACCCTTCTCTTCTTAGAAGAAAATCCTTGCTATCGTCTACTAATAACTAATTATCAATCAATTAATCATGTGGAAGGCAGGACGGAGAATTAATTCTTTAGCTGAAGCACATCAAAATAGGCCAGGTCACCTTCCCTCTTCTGTTTGTGCCAAAGCTGTCTGAGGATGGAGGTTGTTTCTCGTTTACTCACCAGCCTTATCTTTCATGTCTGTCTTTTCAAGGCCAGCTACTAGGTTTTGAAAATATCTGTGAAAGCTATTCAAAACAAGTGTGAGGGGGCTGAGCTTATCACCAGAGTCTTCCCAAGGGCCAAGAAAACATTTTTAAAATCACGCTCGGATATGCAGAAAATATAGACCAGATGACAGGAAATCTGGGCTATAACATTTCACTTTATTCAAAGGTAAATAAGATTTTAGAAAGCCAACATAAATATTCTCCAGTTTCAGCATCACTGTGGGACTCTGGAAATACAACTGCTGCCATCAAATGGATGGTCATAGTGCTGAAGACACCAGTGTGAGAATCTTTTTTTTTTTTTTCCTAGACAGGGTTTCTCTGTGTAGCTTTGCACCTTTCCTGGATCTCACTCTGTAGACCAGGCTGGCCTTGAATTCATAAAGATCTGCCTGCCTCTGCCTCCTGAGTGCTGGGATTAAAGGCGTGTGCCACCACTGCCCTGCGGTGTGAGAATCTTTAGGTGAGGTGTCTTTGATGTGTTTAGGGAAGGAAAATGTGGTGGAAACTTAAACTCACAATAGGAAGAAGGGATGGTGATATTACTAGGAAGCACTGTAGATGTGTGAGACACAAAGACTCCTGGGATGGTATCAGTGAAGTATGTGCCTAGCTATCATGGATGGGGAGAATTCTCTTTCTCCCATTATACTGTAAGTGTATAAGTTTATCATCCTGATAATCACAGGGACACCTCTACTGAACAATATTTGTGTATATGTCTTTGTTTCTGTACCCTGTTGCTATGATAAAACAGCCTGATGAAAGTGACTCTGAGATAAATATCTTATTTGAGCTCATCGTTCAAGGATCGAGTATATCATGGTGGGGAAGTCAAAGTAGTTTAAAATAGCCAGTACATGACATCTACCATTGGGAACAGAGAGTGACAGTCCAGGATCCCAGCCTAGGAAACAGTACCACCTACAATTAAGATGGGTCTTCCAACAGCGGTTAACCTATTCAGATAAGTAATTCCCTTAGGATTGTCTAGAGGCCCATTTCCAAGGTGCTTCTAGATTCTGTGACAGTTAGCACAAATCATCATACCATATGAAAGTGACCCCTAGCTAACTTTGCTTAGATTAGAATGGCTTGGAGGTAATGAATAATTCCAGTCCTGTCTGTAACTCCATCACATTTTCCCCATGCTATGCTGTTTCATGAAGGAAAAGGATACAGATAGGATTGACAAAGGAAACCTAAGACCAGTAGATTTTATCTTTATGCAAAAGCAGATTTTCTGTTGATCAAAGTCCTTAACAGTGATTTGAATGACTTCAATAAGTAGTGAGGTTTTATCCCCCAGGCTGATCAAATAGAAGTTTGAAATATCCTGTATATGTTATATAAAATGTGTAGATGCTCTATTAGTGGATGACTGTTACTCTATAAATCTCTCTTTCTCTCTCCCTGAATTTTCTCATTATCAGGAGTATTATCTTTTAAAAATAACTCCATTTTGAAAGATAATAAATTTGGAAGAAATCAAATCTGGATTGTACCTATAGTGTAATATTTGGAATCAATCTAACCATATCATACATTAAATTCTTCATTGAGCATGCAAATAGTCAGGAAGAAACTCAATGCCTGTTGTAGTGAATTAACAAAAATGAAGCAATTTGTTTCTAGAAAGAAAAACAGATTGTGAAAAAGAATGAAATCATATCTATCATTCTGTAATATAATAACGCAAATTAATTCCTCAAAATCTTAAAGACTTTGCAGAGGCATGAGTAAGATAAATAAATCCCCATGAAGACATGAAAGGTTTAGAGAGAAGAAAAATGATCAGAAGATACAGATGTCCACACCCTGTTTCGTCTGTCCAGCTTTGTTGACATATGCTAAACGACAGTCAGCGTGCAAGGTTTTTGAAAGAAGTAAACATAGTAAAGGATGATCGTACCCAGATATTTGAGGTCAATGAAAAGGGAAGAAGAAAACTCACATCTGCTGAGGGGTTACAATGTGCTAAACAGTGTGCTAAACTTTTAATACATACTAATGTTTGAGCTGGAGAGATAAATTAATAAAGTATATGCTTTTTTATATTTCACATAAAGTAATTATGTGAATTTGATCCCTAGAGCCCACGTTAAAAATAAGGGTGTTGGTCAGTGCTTGTAAACCTAGAACTGGGGAGGGAGAAGACAGAAAAATTCCTGGAGATGGCTGTCTAGAATCTTAGAAAAGAGGGAAAAATGGAAGGAAGGACACTAAGAGTTCCACACAATAAAACAATGGTCAAGGAGGAAAGGAGGGTTGATTTATATCGGTTTAGACAGAATTAAATTAAAATTGCACCTGACACATGCTCCAGATCTTTGTGAGTTCTGTATCACTAATGTTTGCTTTAAAGATCTCTCCAAGTAAGTAACCAGTTCCTGAAGCTAAGAATGCCCCTGAAATCACTATTCCCCACTACCACCCTCTCCACAAATGCTACTCATCAGGGTTTTCCAGGTAAACATGTTGGCTGGATTGCCTAGGGCTGCACTGAGCTCTTCATGAGAAAACACAGTTTGCTTTCCATCTTTGCAGAGAGGGGATTGGACCTCTTCCATGAGCCACACAAGTAGAGACCCAAAGAGACTCAGAATCTCCATGGGTCCAGAGTACTGGCACAGTAAAGCCTTCCAGTGTGTCTAAAACCTGTTTCTAAGGAGAGCAGTGGAAAAGTAGGGGAGATGACTCAGGAAGTAAGGGCAGCCACTCTGTAAGTGTGAAAACCTGAGTTTGAACTTCCAGCAACCTCACAAAAAGCCGAGTATGTCTATAAGACCCTATAACCCCACCATTGTGGACGGAGACAGGTAGATTCTAAGAGCTCTCTGGCCAGCCTAGATGAAACAGTGAGCTTCCAGTTTAGTGAGAGACCTTGCATCAAGGGAATATGGTAGAGAGTAATAGAAGTACCCAGCATCCCACTCTGGCCTCCATATTGCATGCATCTGAATCTAGTTATCATTCATTACATGCTATATAAACAAAAATTACAGTCAAAGGGGGTTTGAGGTTTAGGAAAGAAAAAAAATTATAATTGAAGCAGATTGGATGTGCCCAAATTTGTATGAGAAGATGGGAGACTATGGGGAATTGAAATTTTTATTTGGTGTTTTATTCTATGGTTTGCTGAAAGCAGTGTTTCAATCAGAGCCATGGTATCCAGTATACATTCATAGAAGTGAACTTCCTGTTAAAATCAGGCCAGTCTTTGACTGTTTCCTCTAATTTGCTAAGCTGGGATACCTCCACATAACAAACGTAAAGATGGAGGCAGGAAAGGGGAAAGAAAACTGTAGGACCCCCAAGGATGCATGCTAATAAAAGATGAGACAGTGGGTGGTCCAGATATCAAGAGAATCACTAAGATCATCCAGGGAACAGAAGAACTGGAGTAACATTGACATTCCCTGTAAGAACTGCTAGTTACTTTCCAGTGTGAATTTTTAAGAGGAGGAGATGGCATGTCAGGGCTGCGGTCATGATGGTGGAGGTAGGGTGCCAGAGTCTTGATGGTGAAGAAGGAACACACAAGTTTTAAAATGAACAAAGTTTTAGAGGACATACTAGTTAGAGAGATGAGTTGCATCCCCAAACCTCTTTGTTTCCTTTCTCATCAACATTTTTTTTTAATCACATACTTTCTTGAAGAACCTGACTTCATTCTCTTAGATACCTTTCGTTCATATAGTGGACATGATAGAATCATGGAAAATTCCCTTGAGTTTCTTTAACAAGAACCATAATTTGGGTGGCTTCAAACCCCGACACTTATTTTCTTATGTCTCTGGAGATGAGAAATTAAAGGTCATGGTCATTGGCAAGGCTGGTTTCTTCTGAGGCTGTAAGGAAGTAGCTGCCTGCCTCTAGAGCCTGTGGTGGCTTGCTGTCAACAGCAGAAGGCCACTGCCACCCCTGCCTTCCTCTTCCTTTGAGTGTGCATGTGTCTACGACCCAACTCACCCTCCTTATAAGCCCTACAGTTATATCAGTCTAAAGCACGTTTCTGACATCACCTCAAACCATTACATCAGCATGGTGACCACACACCAGCGAGTCCCAAACTTTATGTCTCAGCTTCTGGGGGTTTGGGTTTCCATATATGAAGGTTCTGTCTTTATTTATTATTGCTATTATGTGTCTGCATGTGTGCACATGATATGTTTGCCAGGATGCATCCCAGAGCACATGAGAGAGACAGAGGACAACATCGTGTAGTCTTTTCTCTCCTTCTACCTTTATGTGGGTTTCAAGCATTGAACTCAGGTCATCGGTCTTGCACGGCCAGTGTTTTTAACCCATAAACCATCTCACTGATCCTTCTATGTGAATTTGAAGCTATCCCATCTGACCCACGATGAAAATCTACAACATTGTCATTGGGTTGTAAGTAAAATTGGTTTATGGGGCGGCAAACAGGTCCATAATAGGAAGCCCAAACTAAAGGGACCTGTCAGCTTTTAAAATATTGTGGGTAAGAATTATGTTAAATAGCACCTTATACACATCTAATTAGTTGTGGTGATGAACGTTCACATGTACGATATGCAAATGCATTTTGCAATAACTTCTGAGCATCAAGTGAGTTGCCATATGTGACAGTACTGGGCAAGCTGTGTGATATTCAAATGAAGACATTAGTTTTATTCATTCCTATATCTTTATTTATGTGGGTAGCTTACACCGAGCATTTTACACTTGCATGGTCCATTTCTTTTTACTTCAGTTATACCCTAGATTAGTAGCATCTATCTCTATTTCCTCTTAAGGTCCTCAGCTTTTCCACGCCTCCCACACCTCCCTTTGTTTTTTTTTCCTTCTTGATCAGTATGGATTATCTTTCCCAGCTCTCATTTAAATATAACAAAGAGCTCTTGTTCTGGGTTGTTGAAATAGTGACTCCATCTAACCTTATTTCAACTGACAAAGAGAAATGGAATCGCCATCATAGCTGGTGCCTCAACCACATAGGTGTTTAAAGCAGATTGGTTAGAAATTGAGACCGTGTTATGGATGTTTGTTCAGATTTAGTGTGTGTACTCCTAATGGCTTTTGAGCCTTCCTTTATCAACTGGCATGAGTTTGTATGTGTGTGTGTGTTCATATGCACATATACATGCTGATGTAGGTGTATATGTGTGTAAACATCAGAGACTGACATTAAGTACCTTCCTCAAACACTCTCCAACTTCCTTTTCTTACGATGATGTCTCTCACTGAATCTGGAGCTCACTAGTTCAGCTAGGCTGGCTGACTATTGAGCTTCATGGATCTGCCTGTCTTTGTGTCCTCAATGCTGGGACTGCAGAATCACATAACCATGCCTGGCTATTTACGTGGATGCTGGAGATTTGACCTGAGGTCCTCATACTTACATGGCAAGCATTTTAGTTACAAGCTATCTTCTAGATGTAGGCTTGAGTTTCCCTTGTCAACCTAATGTGTTTCTAGACTGGCACATATTGATAGATTGCTGTTAATTATTTTTTGCAGAAAAAAACAAATAAGAAAAAAATTAATGTGAAGGGTTGAGCTTCAGCAATTAATTAGTAATACAAGTATTCATAACTCAGTTAGCAAATGACTTCAATTGATGGAAAAATGAAATCTATACTTGACACAGGCATCATAGTCCTTGTAGCTCCTCCTATTCTTGACCTTAACCTGGCTCTCCCTGTTTCCTTTCCCAATGAGGCACTCTGCACAGGAGACTTAGGTAATATGCAAGTTAGTTCACTCATCCAAAATGTGTTGAGGACCTGTCATTTGTCTTGCAAGGTATTAGAAACTCTAGAGAAAATGAGGCTCTCTGGTAATTTTAGGATGTGCTGTCTGGAACACCATTGCTGTGATTGATGACTGAGTGTCTGATACACATGACTTGGTGATTTTGAAGAGCCTGTGACTTGCCGTATACACAGCTGAGTTGAGGGTAGGAACCCTTTTCTGGAAGGGGACAGCATTCCACCCAGCACTCATATCATTACTGCAATGGCCTTCAGTTTGCCACAGCCCAAATCTCATCCCTTTTTAATTTCCTGGATTTATAGGGGGCATAATGCACTATAATGACTATCACTGTACATTCTAGAGAGTGTCTCTCAAAAGTGCTGCATCTCTTCTCCCTGCTTAAAATAGGACAGAAACTTAAAAGTTCAACCAAGAATGGAAGTGTCATAATATTTCCCATCTTTATGGGGGTTTGGAGAGTTTTATTTCTTCCCACAACCCCTGTACTTTCTGGAACTCTCATCTAACAGAAATCCAAAGTCCTTATCAAGTAGTTCCACAGTAGTTGCAGTATTTGGGAAATAACTTAAAATATGTTGATGTTTTCTTCAGGGGGTACTAATTACTTAAGAAGATGACATAGGTTTCTTTTCTTGGTTACAAACCAAGTCTGGAAAGCTGAGGATGAGAAGGAACCAGTGATTATCTCTCTGTGTGCCCTGTTCTTTCAGTTGTTCCTACAGTCAGACTCTACATTAAACTACAATCCTCAAAATACCTTTGACCTGAAGCTTTACCAAGAAGAGATCATCACAGCCACCTAGAAAGGAAGACCCCATAGCTGAGAAGAGTGGCTGAGAGGGCACTCTGTGACATAAATGTGTTTTGTTGTTTTCTGTGTTACTGTGTGTAGCATGTGCATGTGTGTGTCCCTGCTCATGTGAAGACAAGACAAGGTCCTCATGTTTTCTCCATCACTCTTCACTTTACCTTGCTTTGCCTGCACAGCTAGTGAATCCCGAGGATTTTCCTGTCACTTCCCTCTAGTGCAGCATTACAGGCACACACCAACACACCTGGATTTTACATGCATTGTGGGAATCCTAACTCAAGTCTTCATGCTTGAACTGCAAGCATCTTACTGCGCCACACTGGCGCCAGGCCCATTTTCTGAGTCCTTTCATTGGCTTTATTGGGATGAAGAAAAGCTAATGATGAAACTTAGCTCCTCCTTTGCTTCCAGGATCAGATAACATTGAAAAACTTGCCCAATGTATTTGCTCAAAGTGAACAAGGGAAGGAGCTCCAGACACCTTTTACAAGGACAAAAATGAGTCCCCTGTTACTCACTGGTAAGCCCAAGAGACCCTGCCCCCTTGCCTGCAGAAGCAAAGGCGTTTTCTCAATATATCAAGGTTCCTCTTGTGTTTCCACTCTTCCCCAGGCATTTAGTGGTGATGGGGTTCAATTTTACAGATTGATTTTAATTCTTCTGCTTCACGGGAGGTAGACAGTGATGAATTGATATATTAAAGATGTGATTAATGGTTACTTTCTATTCAATGTAATTATCAGCTGATAGTTTCTGTGAAAAATGCTAGAAAATGAAACTTTTCACTTTGGATAACTATCTGCCCTGTCTAGGAAGAAAAATGGGTCTCTATTTTCAACATATTACTGTGGAGCAAGGCCACAAGAGATAAAGCATACTAGCTTTGTGAGTTTTGTAGAATAAGATGGATTTGAAAAAGGGCCTGTCTCTAGAGAAATTTTGAAAGAGGAAATCTCTGGGTAATAAACTTCAAAATTTCCCTTAATCCTGGATTATTTTACCAACTTTCTGCCTAGTCTTTCCAATCGTTTCTTCATTTCATCTGTCCCTAATACTGTTGTACATTAACATTCCCCAAAGCATAGTATTAATCACATTGTATCTTTTTTTAATTCTCTCCAGAAACATCTAGCAATTTCTAGTAAACATGATAGGAGGAACAAAGGCAGAGTTGTGGCATTGAAGACCTTTCAACGAAAGACCAAGTTTCGTTATTGAGTTTGTTTCCATAGCCTCCCGTACTCTTCCAGAGCTCACGTGCTGTCCTTGACATCTCCATCTTCACTTGCCCAGTTACTGCTGCATCAAACTTGACCTAGTGTCTGTGTAGAGGCCAGAGACGGACAATGATGTGTTCCTCAATCAATCTCTATGTTTTTTGATAGAGAAACACTCACCGTCTTGGAACTTATCAAGCAGGTTCAACTGATTGTTCGGATAGCTCCAGTCATCCTCCCTTCTTCACATCTGCATCTGTTAGGATTGCAGGCTCTGCCTCTGCTCTTTTATACAGGTTCTAGGAAATAGAACACACATATTCCTGTTTGTTTAGCAAAGACTTTACTGACTGAGCCGTCTCTCCATGTCCTATTCTTAATGATAAGGAAAAAATATGATTGACTTCTGAATGAATCAAGATATAACCAGGTTTCTTCACTGGAGAAGTTGTGTACTGTTTAGAATTATCCGGTTCTGTTAAGTTTGCTTATTTCCCTGTGTTCAAGTCATGGCATAACTTTACCGCACTGACAGTTAACTGGCACAGAACACACTCCTGTGTACTGTGCAACTCTGGAAAAATCTGCCCAGTCGAATCCCAGTGGACGCTCATAATCCAATGTTGAAGAAGTCACCTTTGTCACTATTGGCAAGTCTGTAGCTGTCTTCCTGATGGCCTTAGGTACTTGCTCATTGGTTTCTCCCTTCCCAGCTCTCTTAACAACTTAACCTGTTGATGAAATTCTCAAGAATGTGTTCATTGTGTACCTGCGTGAGGAACTTCAAGGTTTACACTTTCATATGAGTTTTTTTTTTCTGGTTTTTTGAGACAGGGTTTCTCTGTGTAGCTTTGTACCTTTCCTGGAACTCACTTGGTAGCCCAGGCTGGCCTCGAACTCACAGAGATCCGCCTGGCTCTGCCTCCCAAGTGCTGGGATTAAAGGCGTGCACCACCACCGCCCGGTTCATATGAGTTTTTAAAAGAGTTCATCTTTAGAACAGTTTTGGTGCCACAGTAGGGTTCAGTAGGGTTCTCAGAATTCTTCTCATGGACATCCAGTCACTTCCGTTATAAGACAAGAAAGCAGAAAGGTTAATTGTTCTCCTGTACAACTAGGGTACCAACTGTCATTTGTTACAGTTTGTATTTACACATTAGCATAAAAAGCCCCTGGTCTGTATTAGGGTGCAATAATTTAGTCTGAATTAGGGTTCGGTCTTGGCGTTGCTCATTCTAAAAAGTTTGTAATGGCATTCATGCACTATTATATGTCACAGTGAACAGCTTCTTTTGTTCTCTGCCTCCTTATTCTTCCCTCTGATGAGAAGAGAAGACAGAAACTGATCGAATTGGATAGGAGCCTTAAAGCAGCAGCTCTGAGGATGTCCTTATTGGAGGCCAGCAATGCCGGAAGAGAGGTCCGGTTTCTGTTTCTTTGTTGTCTCCTAAATGAACAGCACCTCTGACTAAAGGCTCATGTGACTACATGCATGAAACTCAGAAGAGACACAGAATATCTGTTTGAGACAATTGGGCTGATCAGATCACACCACTCTCCATACCTCACCCTATTTTCTTCTATAAGTCTAGTAGAAATCCCCAGGACTAGTAACTGGATGGTACCCTATTTCCTGAGATCCCTCTGCTATACAGGTCTCTGTCTCTTTCTCTCTCCACCTCTCTCTTCTTCCTTCCCTCTCTTCCTTCCACCTATGACTATAATAAACTTCTTTCAAAAGTTCACCTTCTGTTTTCAATGAATTCTATCCTTCTTGTGAATTTACAAGAGACAACCTGAAAATTACTGTCTCAGGTTGGCTTTTGTAGCCATCAGCTTTTCCAGGCCCCAGCTTCCAGAGAACATTTCTGTCGCTCTTAAACATACCTTGATATCTCCATATCACCTCCCCCTGATAACCACTATTTTTTGTTTTTACTGTTTTGATGGCTTTTTGCCTTCTCCATCATATTCCAAAGATAGAACTAACTATATGGACACTCTGAAGCTGAATTCAGACTGGACAATATGCATTTATACTACCCACATGACCTACCAGGGCACAATGCACCTTATCATTGGGTCTTCCATAGTGTATCTACCCATTCATCCATTGAAGGATGCCATAGTAGTTATTTATTTTGTCCTTGTTGTGCAGCAAAATACCTATCAAGGTGCAGTGTAAGGGTAAAGGGTTTCTTCTGGCTTGCAGTTTCAAGGGGTACAGTCCACTGTGATGAGTAAGGCATGACAGCATGAACAGGTGGCTGCCTGGTCATATTGTGTCCTCAGCCAAGAGTCAAGAGCAAAGAGGAATAGGGCTGTGCTATAAAAATGCGGTACTCATGTATGATAGTCTCATAAAATTAATAAAATAAATGCATGAAATTAAGAAAAGAAATTGGAATAAAAACAAATGAGCAAAAAACAAACCCACAAAACACTTCAGGCTTACCCCCAGTGACTTCTTCCAGCCAAGTTCTACTTGTAAAGATTCCATTGCCTTTCCAAACAGCTCTGCTGGCTGGAAACAAACGTACAAACACATGAGCCTTTGGGTATATTTCCTATTTAAACTACAACAGATGTCTCTGTTTCCTAGGATTACAAGTGAGTGCCACCACACCAGGTTTTATGTGGTGCTGGAGATTGAACCAAAGGCTTCATGCATGCTAGGCAAGCACTCTGCCAACTGAGCTACAGTCACAGCCCTTTCCCATTTTAAAAATCAGCTCACTCGTTTCCTTATTGTTGAGGCTTAATATCTACTAATTTTTAACATTTAACTCTGAATTATTTTATGTTGGCTGTATATTACAATCCTCAAAAGGATTAGAAACCAGTATAGATCTAGATTGCCTACCTTCTTATTCTAGAAGACTGAGCTCTGTCTCATTAAAAGGCTTTGGACTTGTTGCATATTCTACCGAGAATTTCTGATTTAGCCATTTGCAAAGGTTATGGCTGAGAAATCTGCCTTTCTAACAGTTTGAGAATAAGTTCTGTAGATCAAGGAAGTCATGTTCTCTCTGGAGTATTAGCTAGGTTTAAATATTTCGTAAACTCTTTACATATGAGTCTCCTAGATTGTAAGAGCTACTCAGTGTGGTATGTGAGTTATTATTTTACAAGTTGATGGGACAAAATGCCTTCTAGAAGAAGCTTAAAGAGAGGATATACATTTTGGTTCAAGTTCAACTATACAGTTGATCATCAGAGTGGTAGGAGTTTGAGGCAATTAGTCATCTTGTATCCATAGTCAGGAAGCAGAGAGCAGTGTGTGTGTGTGTGTTGGGCTTGCTTTCTTCTTTTTATATAGTTCAAGATCCCAGTCCCTCCTGATCCTTTTATTTAGAGTGGGTATTCCTAACTTAATTAACCTCTCTAGAAACTCCTTCACAGACATTTCCAGATAACTGTCTTCTAAGTAAGTGTAGATTCAAGATTCTGTTAACTAAAATCAATACTAACCATCATTTATAGGGTAGAAATGAAATTATAGTCTATTTTGACATATAATCTCACATATTATTTGCATTGCCCATTTGAGTACATATATTGGCAGGTATTCATTTTCAAATGTTTATTTATTTATGTATTTGCTGTGTTCTTGCTTTATATTTTTTAGCTAATCAAACACTACCAGTTTTGCCTGGGTTGTGAATTTACAGTGTTTAGAACTGTTCTCCCAGAAATATCTTAACTGAGAAGACAAAACTCACTTATTTCTATTCTATTTCACTATTTTTCTTTCAAATGGAACCTTTTATAAAAATATTTGGACCCAAACAATAAGATTAAACAAAGGATCATAGATTTCTCTACAAAGTTATAGTCTATTTATGGAGCAGAGAATTGAATGTGCCTATAATCAGATTTTAAAATGACTCTGAGACTGTCTAACCTTGGATGTATATGGCTCTGCCTCTTTTTAACATCTGAAACAATAAATTCTTCAACGAAAGCTGAAGACATTTAGGTGAATTTTTGACTCTTTAAATTGGAATTCTTTGAAATTACAGTGAGCACAATTTACCATGGGTAAATTATGCCATAACTCTTTGAAGCCTTTCACGCAAAGAAAGAATTGCGTGCTATTCTAAATGCACTGAAACAAACCCGAACAGCTGAGTAAGTTCTGCCGTGTATAAGATGACATGTTTCAGAAGATGAGGAGATACAGGGTAGCCCCTGGACAGCATTTGTTTCTCTTCCCATTGATGCTCAGTGGGTATGAATCATTGTTTAATATCATTCTTATTCTCCACCTAGCTTTTCTTTTATCTCACTATAGAATGTTTTTGAAAGCAAAAGTCATTCTGGAGGGCACATAAATATAGATACATATGTTCTGATATGTTCAGACTTTAAGGTATTTGTCTGGTAAAAACAAAACAAAACAAAAGAATAAAAGAAAAGTACAGACAGGAAAGACAGGGTCATAAAAGATTCAAATGTATGCTCCTCCCTTGTTTATTTTAAGAGCATTAAGTTGGTGCCTTAGCACTCCCAGTCAGTATTCTGAGTGTACTCTGAGTCTTTTGTATGTAACTTTCACTTTTCTTTCAGACAAAGGCTTAAAAACAAACAAAAGTGTGTTTGTGTTTGTGTGTGTGTGTGAGTGTGTGTGAGTGTGTGTGTGTGTGTGTGTGTGTGTGTGTGTGTGTGACCACCTGAGACTGCCAAATCTGTGTGAAATCAGTTATTTCTCAGTGGTTGTTGTATTTAGACTTAAATTTAACAGTTATACTACTGTCTTTAAACTCTTTTCATGAACTGGAGAAAGAGAAGAAAACACACACACACACACACACACACACACACACTGTAAGCTAAAGATTGCTTGTGAAAGTTTGTAAGAAAAGGTCACTATTGATTCAGGCAAATATTTTATTTGAGCCTAATGTGTTAAGCAAAGTACAACTTAAGCTTTAACCCTAGAGATGGACAAGACAACAGCAAGTATTTCCCATCTTTCCCTTTCTCTTTTCTTTTCTTGCCAGTTAGATTGAATTGTCAAATTGGCACAGCCTATCAATATCAGAGAAGTGCCTTGATTGAGGAATCGTCTAAGACAGATTGGCCTATGGGAATGTGTGAGGGAATGTCTTGATTGTTAATTGGCATACAATGACTCAGCCCACTATGGATGACATTATTCCTTGAGCAGGTAGTCCTGGGGTGTATAAGAACACTAGCTAATCCTGAGCCTGGGAACAAGCCAGCAAGGAATCTTTCCTAAGGTATTTGTGACTTCCCTTGTTGATAGATTATAATCTGCAAACTGAAAGGAACCCCTTTTCTACCTGAATTGCCTTTGGTAAGAGTGTTTTATCACAGCAACAGAAAGTAAACTGAAATATTTTCTCTTCTCTCCTCTCCTCTCTCCTTTCCCCTCCTCTCTCCTTCCCTTCCCTCCCCCTTCCTTTTTCTTTCCTTGCTTTTTCCTATCCTGTGGTAATATATTGTGCACCCTAATAAAGCTTGCCTAGAGGATCAGAGGACAGAGCCAGCCACTAAATTAGACAGAGGTCAGGCAGTGGTGGCACATACTTTTAATCCTATCACTAGGGAGGCAGAGATCCATATGGATCTCTGAGTTCAAGGCCACACTGGGAACAGAGCCAAACAGTGGTGATACACACCTTTAATCTCAGCACTTGAGATCTCATGTCCTTGCTTGGGAAGGACACAGGCCTTTAATCCCAGGAAGTGATATCTGGGCAGAGAAAGCATATAAGGTGTGAGGAAACAGGAGCTCACTCTCTTGAGGCTGAGGATTTTGTAGAGGTAAGCCTGTGGCTGGCTGTTCTGCTTCTCTGGTCTTTCAGCTTTCACCCTGCTATCTGGCTCTGTTTTTTTTTTTTATTATAACTATAAGACCTTTTAAGATTTGTGTTACACTATCCTCTCTCCCTTGGTGTCTTCTTTTGAGATTAGCCTCAGCACCACTATGACCTTGGCCTTCTGCCCTTCCTGTCCCCTTTTGCAGTGTTAAGATTATAGGCATGCACCACCATAGCCCATTTATTTGGTGTTGGATATCTAACTTGGGGTCTCACTAATGCTCAGCTGGCTTTACCAAATGAGCTGCATCACCAGTCATAAAAGACAGGTGAACAAGAATTCTACTTATGGAAGGATTTATAGACATCTGAAAGTTATAAGGAGAGACTTGGATCTTAATGTAGATTCATCTATAGCACACCCTTCTCCACCTGAGCCTGCCACAGGATTCAGGCTCAGTATCTGGTCTCTGGAGAAAACTTCTTACACTTACAATATGACCTAATAGAGCTTGTATTACTTTTCTATTTCTATACAACAAATTGCCACCCATTTAGCTTTGAAACAATATCCATATACTAGCTCACAGTTCTGAAAATCAAGATTCTGGAACTACCTATCTGGGTTCTCTATTTTTTGTACCCCAAAGCCAGCCTAGTAGCAAGGTGGTATCTAGCTTGTATCTTTTTTCTGGGGGATCTTGAGGTGTATTTTTTCAACTCCTTCAGGTTGTCTGCAGAACTATTTCCATGTGACTACAGGACTGACGTCCTCATTTCCTTGCCAACTGACAAGAGCTATTCCCAAGTTTTAGGAGCAGCATGCCTCTAGCTCCTGCACTCTACTCTCTCTCTCAAGGAACCTGCCATCCCCCCAGATCT
The DNA here is from genome assembly GCF_949786415.1 of Peromyscus eremicus. Classification (NCBI taxonomy): domain Eukaryota; kingdom Metazoa; phylum Chordata; class Mammalia; order Rodentia; family Cricetidae; genus Peromyscus; species Peromyscus eremicus. The sequence continues at coordinate 67,658,980 of NC_081431.1, forward strand.
CTGTATGTACATGTGTGTATGCATGGGCATATGTGAACCTGGGTGCATATGTGAACCTGGGTGTGTATGCTCATGTGTATGCACACAAAGAGGCAAAGTAGACAATGAGAGGTTGTCACTGGAATACTGTCCATGTACATTTTTTTGAAGTAGGTCTCTCACCAGCCTGGAACTTGCCAAGTAGTGTAGTCTAACAGGTCAACAAACCTCAGGGATCCAGACATATCTGCTTCTCAGGTGGTCAGTCCAGCTTCACTTAATCTCTCATTCTTAAAGTCAAATAATGTAGATCTGTAATCATATCTTCAGGTCTTCTTTCTTCCTCACCTGAATCAATGTCAAGTGAAAAACTTTGAGAAAGCCTACTAACAGGGGTGGTGTGTGTCTCTGGAGAGAAATGTTGAGATTCCTAGAAGTAGGCCTATTAATGAGCTGCAAGCTCACACTCCAGGGAGTAGCAGCCTTGTCCAACTGGCCAGAGTCCAGACCAGTGAAGATCAACCCACAGCAAAGACCTCATAGACAGACTCAATAATGTAGCACTTCAACAGCAACATGGCTTACCAGATATAAACAAAGAAATCAAATACCCATCACAGTTGGGTTTTTGCATGCTTGATGTTCCTGTTGATAATAACCATTGCGAGCAGAATAGGAAGTAAGGCATGGAGGAGTTAAACAAGCAAGTTTGGTAAGAACATTGAAGGAGTAACAGGAGCTTCCTGAGAAAAGAGTAGATAGACATTTGAAGACAGTAAAGTTATATTTTCATTGCAAACATCTAAAGCTCATCATAATTTGGATACATTCTGGTTGATTCATTGTATGATTTTGCTCCATATAAACAATTAAAAGTTGTTATGTGGAATGTGGGTGTTAGGATGATAGCCTTGTATAATAATTGAAAGACAGTAAAGCTCAAACTCCCAGTTGACCATTTGCATAGCGCATAATTTAGGCACATTTCTATCTCTCTCTCTTTATCTATCTATCTATCTATCTATCTATCTATCTATCTATCTATCTATCTATCATCTATCATCTATCATATATCTCTAACTACTTACCTACCCTACTTACCTACCATGTGTGTCTATCTGTGTTGTGTAAGCATGCTCTGTAAGCATGTAGAGGTCAGGGAACAGTCTTTGTGTGGGGATTCTTAGACATCTTCTACCTTTTCATTTGAGGCAAGGTCTCTCATCAGCCTTGGACTTGGCCATTGAGGTGAGCATGTCTAAGCTTCCTGGCACTTACTTGCACTTACTTTTCTTCTCACAGTGTTGGGCTTACATGCATGTGCCACTGAATCTAGCTTTTACGTGGGCTTTGGGGATCCAATCTCAGGATTTCACACTTCCAAGGTAAGCACTTTACCAAACTCAGACATCTCCTAAGTCCTGGATATATTTAATTCTAAATCTCAGTTTTCTATAAATTGACAAACAGTTGACACACATGGTAGTTACATGCAGTAAAAATTTAGCAAGTTGAAAAGCATACATTTAGTATATTGATTTTGACTTAAAATAATGGAAACTATTGTTTATTTAAAAAATAAGGAACCAGAGATATAGCTCAGTAGATAAGAGTGCTGGTGTTCTCTAAGAAGATCTGAGTTTAGTTTCTAGCACCCATGTCAGGCTGCATACAACCTTCTATACCTCCAGGTCTAGGCTCTTGATTGCCCTCTTCTGGAATGTATAAGCACCTGCAATCACATTTGCATATACAAAATTATAAATAAAATATAAATCTTTAGAAAAGTTAAAATAATGTTGGGTATGATGGTGCATGGCTTTTATACCAATACCTGGAGGCAGAGGCAAGTGGATTTCATGTCTTTGTGCCCAGGCTATTCTACGTAGCAAGATCCAGGCCAGCCAAGGCTACACGATGAGACCCTGTCGCAGTAAACAAACAAACAAACAAACAAATAAATAAGCAAATAAATTAATAAGTGAATGAATAAATAAATTATGCACATGTGTATGAAATACATCATGGAGACAGCAGTTTCCGGTATATGCAATGTGTCATGAATACTCATTGTGTTGAGCACAATTTGTGTCATTAGCCATACTATCAACAAGGTAGATCTCTGACTACTTGAGGAAATGATTTTCTGTCACAGAAAAAAAGGCTAAGATGATTAGCTCATTCACTGTCTACTGGACAATTTAGCCAACCTATATTTATCAAGCTGAAAGCTAAGCAAAGTCTATCTCTGTAACTTGAAGAGCTCTGGCCTGCACACTCTGAAAGGAATGATTTATAATCACACCATTCCAACATTTAAAAGAGCAACTAGAACACACTGAAAGTTTTAAATAGAGCAATAAAGCATTTTTTCCCTCATATTCCTGTGGACACTGGCAACTTTTTTTATTATTTATTTTTATATTTTAAAATTTATGTGTATGTGTATGTTCCCATGTTTGTATCCCTTGTGTGTGCAGGTGTGCTTGGGGGCCAGAAGATGTCAGATCCCCTGAAGATAGAGTTGCAGGCAAACGTAACAAGCTGCCCAACGTGGGTGCTGTCAACCGAACTCTAGTCCTCTGAACAATCAGCAAACACTTTTAACTCCTGAGCCATTTCTCTATCCCCTGTCTGTTGCTTTTTGTTTTTTGGCTCTTTACTCTTTGGGGGTGGGTACCGCCCAACTCCCAAATAAATCACACACAGAGACTTCTTCTTCTTCTTCTTTTTTTTTTTTTCGATACAGGGTTTCTCTGTGTAGCTTTGGTGCCTGTCCTGGATCTTGCTCTGTAGATCAGGCTGGCCTTGTACTCACAGAGATCCGCCTGGCTCTGCCTCCAAAGTGCTGGGATTAAAGGTGTGAGCCATCACCACCCGGTGGAGGCTTATTCTTGATTATGAATGCCTGGCCTTAGCTTGGCTTATTTCTAGCCAGCTTTTCTTAATTTATCCCATCTACCTTTTGCCTCTGGACTTTTCCAGTTCTCTTACTTCTGTAAATCTTACTCTTACTCTCACTCCATGGCTTGCTGTGTAGCTAGGTGCCTGGCCCCTGGGTCCTCCTCCTTCTCTGGCTCCTTCTTTCTTGTCCTCTCAGATTTCTCCTTCTGTATATTTTCTCTGCCTGCCAGCCTCATCTATTCTTTCTCCTGCCTTGCTGTTGGCCATTCAGTTATTTGTTAGACCATCAGGTATTTTAGACAGGCACAGTACCACAGCTTCAAAGAGTTAAACATATGCAACATAAACAAAAGAAATAGAGCTTAAAACAGTGTTGCCCAACACCTGCCCTTTTAAAAGTTTATTTATGTACATCATGTGTATCTCTGTGTGGGAGAGCATGTTCACATGAGTGGAGATACATGCAGATGCCAGAAGAGGGCAGTAGATCCCATGGAACTACAATTACAGGTGGTCCTTAGTTACTCTAAGTGAATACTAGGAATTGAACTTGGAAAACTCTACAAAAGCAGTAAAACCATCTTTCCAGCCCACAGTTATCATCATAAAGAAAAAACATTTATTTATTATGCCAAGATTATAGATGAACACACAAATCAGGAGGAAGTGCTGTTTCCTGTAATCCTTCAGTGAGGTAACAGATATTTTAGAGGTGATATTATTTTAGGCAAAATAATACATGACTGCCTTTTCTTGTTGTTTCCAAAACATTGTGAATCTGCTTTTGTCATATTTACAGAAAAAAACCCAAAAAGCTCTAGATTCATAGGAGCCAATAAATAAGACAGAGTTTTAAGAAAAGGATGAAAATCTAGCCTCACAAAATTACTGGAGAGGATGAAAAGGATCTGTGCAGGTATACATCACAATGTTACTGCTATTTGTGGAGGAAATGTAACTTATTTATATAGCCAACAGCAAAGAAATAGCCACAAAATTAGCATATTAGGCAGGTTTTGCAAAATGTCCATGAAGAATTTTATTAATACAAGGAGATACTTATAATTAGTTGAAAACAAAAGTAGCAGGTCAATGATTTGGCTCAGTGGATAAAGGCACAAGCTGCTGAGGACATGTTGATCCCTGAGACCCATAAGTTGTACTCAAACTGCCACAACTTTACCACAACATGAGCACATGGACATGCATACACACACAATAAATAAATAAAACTCATTAAAAAATTTTAAGTACAGCACAAAAATACATAATATACATTCAGTGGTCGTAAGCATATTTAAAGTTTTTTTAAATGAGGGGGCTATTGGTTGCTGCATTTCTACCAAGTTCACTTCAGAAAAACTTGCCAAAGTGGCTAGTTGCTCTGTGGTGCAGGTTGATGATTGGAGCCAAGGTGTCTGTGGCTACCTGGCTGAGAGCAGAATTGCATAGTCATAGAACTGTGATGTGTACGGTTGATTGGCTTTCAACATCCAACCCTACGTCTTCTTTCATTGGTTCCTTGTTTTCTAAAAGTTGGAAAGCTGAAACTCACATTTCCCATTATCTCTTGAAGCTCTCCTGCTGGGTGTGAATTAGCTTTTGCTCATTAGATACACATTTCCACTGTTGAAAACTAAGGCACATCATTTCTCTGCTTTCATTCAAGCTATTTATAGAAACTGGAGGCACATAATGTTATATTAATAACAGATGAGGGAGCCTCCTCCACATTTGTGGGGTTTGGAAGGCAATGGACTTTACCTAAGTCTAGAAACCTAGTGGAGAGGAGTGGTGGTTTGGAGGAAAGAGTATTCTGTGCTGGGCAGTTTTATGGAGTGCTAGGACTCATTCTTTGAGCTCCAGCATATGGAACCTTCCCTCACTGGTGACCCTTTGACTTTGGGGGTAGCTGATGTTCTTCCTTAACTCTTTGTCCACCAAAAATATGAAGAACCATTTCCATTTTCTATCCTGGTTCACAAGAGCACAAGTATAGGTAAAATGTGAGCTTTTATTTGAGAAAAATATTTCCTAGCATTAAATAGCACAGTTGACACATTGTGCTTGTGTATAATAGCAGAGTTGTGTTTGTGCATAAATGTATGTACGTGCATGCATGCACATGTATTTAGATTTATACATATACATATAAGTCCACATAGGTGTCAACGATCAGTCAGTATTGGGTGTTTTTCCTCAGGACATCATCTATCCTTGTTTTTTTAATTTAAAATATAGTCTCCCACTTACCCAGAAATCAGTGATTCCAAGGATCTGTGTGTCTCTGCCTTCCTAATGATTAGATTACATGTGTTCACATTTATGCTTGGTTGGTGTTTTTATGTCGGTTCTGAGGACAAACTCAGGTCCGTGTGCTTCTGTAGCAACTGTTCACCAACGAGAAATCTCCCCTGCCATGCATGACTGTATTTTAAGTTTTTTTTCCCATGAGGATATACTAATGTAAAGTATTCATTGTTTTATAAACACACAGTTCTGGAGCAGTGGATAGAGAACATTCTTGAGGATGATATAGCCTCACCTACCACTAGAGGCTCTGAGAACCAACTCAATACTTTATACCAACCATTACTCTACACAACCACACAATATATTGAATAAATGCCGTCTGGTGACAGTTTTAAAATGAAGACCAATTTACAGAAGCCGTGGGTGTTTGGTATAGAAAACCATTACTTTCAGGATACACTTTCTCTACTTCTTCCCTTATCCCAAGATCACCGGTCTATGAATCTTCAGGTATGTGCTGAAGTGGAAACACTTTTGATTTGAGGATTCCTGCGTACCTAGATAGTTGATAATGCATTCTCAAATCAACAAACATTTGTCAAGCATCTCCCATGTATCCAAAAGATGCTAGATATTCAAAGTAGATTCATAAGTGTCATTGTTTGCTTTTAATAATGTGTGTGTGCGTGTGTGTGCGTGCATGCATGTGTGTGTGTGTGTGTGTGTGTGTGTGTGTGTGTGTGTGTGTGTGAATGCAGGCATATACCACAATGCCCGTTGAGGTCAGAGGACAACCTCAGATGTTGGTCCTTGTCTTCCACTTTGTTTGAGTATCTTATGCTATTCACTGCTGAGCGTACCAGGATGGTGGTCAATGAGCTTCCAGGGATGTTCCCATTGGGCCTTCTATCTCTCTGTCAGAGTCCCAGTATTACAGATGTCTGCTGCTGTGTCTAGCTTTATACGGATTATGAGGATCTAAACTTGGGTTCTCACATTTATAGAGCAAGCTCATTACCCACTAAGCTGTCTTGCTAACCTCTGATGTGGAAAAATTTTCAGAGGTTGAAAAATTTCTAATTTCTTTGGGAAGGTAGAGTCATGTAATAGCATCTTAGTGAATGTTAATCAAGTAGCTTTATGGAGGAAAATGTATGCACATACAAGTGCACAAATTTATAACAGATATTACTGATTTTAAAATGAAGCACACCATTTAAAATAATGCTATTAGTAAGGTATATAATCTTTCCCATAAATTTCGTAGAGTGAACTTATTAGGGAATGCTTTCCCCACTTTTGCTGAACTCTTGGGTCTACAGCCAAGTGATGGTTGAAAGATGAAACCTGAGGTCTGTGGAAATGGTTCTGTGGTTAGAGTGATTCCCATGCAAGCATGAAGACCATAATGCAGTACCTACATGATGTAGCCTTTATGGTGACCTGCATGCATCTTAGTGCTGAAGCAGTGGAGATGGGGGATTTTCTAGAGCAAGCTGGCTAGCTAGACATCAGCAGGTTTTGGGTTCAAACAAAAGACTTCCTCAATAATATGAAGACTAACCTAGGAAGACCCCAGACATAAAGCTTTGGCCTCAACTTGCATACTCTCACACATGTATGTGCTATGTAAGCACACAAATATGAACATAACATACACCGCACATACATACAAATGCAAAAAGAAAGAGGATCTTTAACTCATCACAACATATACAGTTGATTTTTTTTAATCTGTGTTAACATTGTGGCAACAAGAAGGAGGAAAATGGAACCATGAGAATATTTCAGCTTTTCACCAATTCATCCATAAATTCTTTCTCAATCAGATAATAGCTTCCAAATACTGGGGGAATGTTACCTTGAGTTTTTATGTAATACACAATGCAGCAACAGCAGATGCCATATGCTTGATGTTTAATGTGAACTGTTAACATTTATTTATTACTTTCTTAAACACGGACTATGCCTATAACACCAGTCTAATGCTCCTTTGTAGTGCTTTTCAACATCTACTATGTAGGAGTTTCCAGCATCATCCATTTCAAAATGCCCATCAGCTGTTACTGAAGACAGCATTGAGAATAGAAGAGATGCATAGTGGCATATCATTTCATTCCCTGCATGTATTTAAAATAGAAACACATAATTTTAAACCCACGAATATTAGAGAAATGTAGTTAATAACTAAGATGAGTTGAGTTTTGAGCATTTATTAACTTACTTAATTTTTGTATTATAGAATTTTCTTTTTAATGATTGTGGTATTTAATAATCGACTCTCAAAATGCATTGAAGTGTAAAGACGACCTTTCTAAAATGCATCTTGGGTGTGTTTGCATGTGTGTGTTGTGTGTGAGTGCACGTATGCAGGCACCAGTGGTGTGTGGGTGCAGAGATCAGAAAACAACCCTGGGTATCAGTCCTTGCTTCTCACCTTGTTTGAGATGGATTTTCTTGTTATTCACTAGTGTGACCACTGCAGTCTCATAGGTGTGCTGTGCTGCCTACCCTTATGTGGGTTCTCAGAATCTGAGATGAGGTCCTTAGGTTCCACAGGAATCTCTTCACACAGTGAGCCATCTCTACAGCCTAGGATAAACATTCTTTAGTTTCCACAGTGTGACACCCAATTCAGCACACACTCTACATCTCCCCATCCTGTGTACCATGTATACTTGTGGACCTGCATGGGGTAGTGCTAGCCCACCATTGTACATGTGACGTGTGATGATAGATGAAGACAGAAGATACAAAGAGGAAAAACCATTATCTCTCACTGGAGAAGGCATGAAACATGTGCTTAGTGGGGGTCAGCCCGCAACACTGAGAGGTGCAAAGCAATGCTGATGAACAAGTGGGAGAGTGATCAGTCCTCAGGCTCCACACAGGGCCTGCCGAAGTTTCTTATAGTTATAACTAGCTGTAGTCTACAGAGCCCAGACTGAGAATAAACAGGGTAAAGTTAACTCAGTTACTCATTTTGTTTGAATTGACAGTCTTTCAAAAGTGAAAAAGGCTTGGGAAATAACTTAGTGAGTGAAATACTTAGTCCATAACATGAGGCCCTGAACTTAACTCCAGGGACCCATGTAGATACTGAGTTTATGGTGGATGACTTAAAATTCCAGGGTTCAGTAGGTGGAGACAGGAGATTGCTTCAAGCTGGCTAGATGGGCAGTATCAGAGAGCTCCAGGTGCAACTGAGAGACCCTGCCTCGGTAAGAAAGGGAGAACAATCTAGGAAAACACCTAGAGTCAATGTGAGGCTTTGCCAGGTAAGAGCACACGTGTGTACATCCCCACATGGGCATGCATACATGCACACCCATCCAGGTTCACAGCACACACATACACATGCAAAAATATATGTGAGTGACAAGGTGTTTAGTGTCTGCATTTTGAAACAATGATTTTGATAACAGTGTTAGACAGGCAGAGGATGATGCAGGTGATAAGTTGCCTTGCTGGTGTAATTCCAACTGAACTCCTAGTATTGATATTGCTTCTTGTACAACTTTGCCCAGCTCTTTTCCCTTTGCCCTTGACTGTCTCTTTCAAACTTGATGCTCTCCTAACACAACCCCAGGTCCAGTCCCAACTAAGCACAGCTTTGTTGGTCCAATTACACAGACTGAGAGAGGCTCATGGTGTTCCATCTAGGACCAGGAAGATGACTCACTCGGTAATCTTCTGTGAAGGCATAAGGACCAGAGTTTGATTCCCAAAACTCATGCAACAGAGCCAGGAATGGTGACATGCTTTCAATCTCAGTGCTTGGGAAGGAGTGACAGACAGGTAAACCCCTGAGACTCACAGGCTAGCCAGTTTAGTCTACAGAGTCTGATCTAGATCAGTGAGGGACCCCATTTTCAAAACAAGGTGGCTGATGTCCTGAGAAATATACTAGAGGTAGACCTCTGGCCTCTACATGTGCACACAAGTTATTGTGCGTGCGCGCGCGTGCGCGCGCACACACACACGCGCGCACACACACACCCTCACACACACATAAATATTCCATCTAGTTTATTACTAACAAATACTGACTGTATGAAGCTGTGACCATAAGTATACCAAAACTATCACTCTACCTATAAATTTAAGACTTATAGTTAGATTCAGTAATTTTGGAAATTAATAACTCAGGACTCTTTGCTTGTTTGTCTGCTTATGTATGTGTGTATGCATCTATCTATGTGCCTGTCTGTCTGTCTATCTGTCTGTCTATTTTCCATCTTCTCCCCTGTGTGTGCCATATGTGATTGTGAGAGTCAGAAGACACCCTGTAGGAGTTGGTTCTTTCCTTCTATGAAGTGAGTCCTAGGGATTGAACTCAGGTCCTCAGACTTCAGGATTTAAAATTACCACATTTACAGCGAGGGTAGTGATGCAGGTGGATAGTGTTGATTGGCAGAGAGCAGGTAGCAAGCAGAGCCTGCTTAATTCCTGGGGGTGTAGACAGCTTATCCATACCCTGGTCTGTACATCTAAATGGGTTTTCTTTTCTGAGTACCAGCCCTTGTGCTCTTTCTCTGACACAGATATCACAGATGAAGTACTTGAGACCTCTCATGACAGAGAATAATGTGAGGAACTCTGGTTTGAGTGAACTTTCTAGATTATAGCTCAAGGAGGATGCTTCTCTGTCTGTAGTCCAGACACCTGCTACTTACATATTTTCTTGCCATCAGTTTATAGAGCTGTGTACTATTGGTATTTGACAAAGTTGCTTCACCTCCTGAATTCATTTAGAAATGACCCTAAGAAAATCAGGACTCAGATTTCTTTAAAAAGACTAATTATTGATTGATTTAACAGTTTATTCACTATATTATTGACTGTGCACACAGGAATTTTTGCACACCTATGCACTCAGACAATAGGAGAGGGCATTGGATGAAGTCCGCTATCACTCTCCACCTATTCCTTTGAGGCGATGTCTCTTCCTTTACCTGGAGTGAGGGAAGACACACAGTTGTCTCTGCTAGGCTGGAAGCCAGGAAACCTTCAGGGATCTCTTAGGTTTGCCTCCCTTGGAGCTGGTGTTACAGGAGTGGGTAGGACACCTAAATTGTTATGTGGGTACTGCAATCAGAACTCTAATCCTCATGGTTGTGTAGCAAGGAATCTTTACCTCTGATCCATGTCTCCAGCCCCAGCACTGAGCTACTCACTTTAAAGTAACAGAATTCAGGTGTTCACCCACTCAGCATACATGAGAAATATGACTGCCACTATTATGGAAACAGCTGAGCACAAAACTGTCAATGAAAGAAAGGAAGTGAGCAAAATATAGAATCAGATTAATCCCTCAAAGAATATCACATGAAATATTTGAACACTCATTCCTCCTGAAAAAATAATCAAATAAATTTAAGTTAAAACCACCAAGCAATTTATTACATACGGTCCAATGAATATCTAAAATTTTGGTTATGGAGTACCCCAGTTCAGATCTTAGCACCCATATCAGGGAACTCACAACTACTTACAATTCCAGCTCTGGGGGGGGGGGTTCTTCTGGCTCCTACATTAATCTACACACACATGTACATACACACCACACACACACACCACACCACACACACACACACACACACACACACACACACACACACACACACACACATACATACACACCATTAAAATTAACAAAATCTTAAAGGTGATGGGGTTAACTGGATACATCTAAACATACCCACTGCTACACTACTTTTGTATTGATTTTGTATGAATCACTTTCATGTGTACAAATGCTCACATTATGGTACATTAGTCTCTGGAATCTATATTCAGGATACTATAGATTATATGGCATTGGTCTTTTATGACTGGTTTATTTAAAATTTTATTTTTTGTTTTATATAATATATTGGATCTAGATTCTTTCAGATAATAAAAAAGAAAAGAAAAATCTTTCTAGCTCGCATGTTGCTTTCAGTAATAAAAATTTCATCAGCAGTTCAACATTTATTCACCCACTCCTTTCTCTCAGCCATTCAAGGTGGCTCAACACAAAATCAAGTAAATTTAGAAGGACCATAAAAGGATAGAATGTCAAGAATAGAAAAAAATTAAAAAGTTCTAATAAGAAGCCTACAATTTGAGGATAGTAGGAGGCTAGCACAGACAGTAACTAATTCTAACACAGGGAAGAGGGGCTGCAACATTTATTTTCTGTATTTCAAATTCACCAGGAAAGAACTGCTACTGACTGTCTGTGGGTTCCTCTGGCCTGGTGCTGAGTGCTGCTCTGCACATGGAGTTCTTTGTGGCGGTGTGATGGTGGAGCTGTGATGGTGGAGCTGTGATGGTGGAGGTGTGATGGTGGAGCTGTGATGGTGGAGGTGTGATGGTGGAGCTGTGATGGTGGAGGTGTGATGGTGGAACTGTGATGGTGGAGGTGTGATAGTGGAGCTGTGATGGTGGAGCTGTGATGGTGGAGCTGTGATGGTAGAGGTGTGATGGTGGAGGTGTGATGGTGGAGGTGTGATGGAGGTGTGATGGTGGAGCTGTGATGGTGGAGCTGTGATGGTGGAGCTGTGATGGTAGAGCTGTGATGGTAGAGCTGTGATGGTGGAGCTGTGATGGTGGAGCTGCAATGGTGGAGGTGCGATGGTGAAGGTGTGTTGGTGGAGCTGTGATGGTGGAGCTGTGATGGTGGAGCTATGATGGTGGAGGTGTGATGGTGGAGCTGTGATGGTGGAGCTGTGATGGTGGAGCTGTGATGGTGGAGCTGTGATGGTGGAGCTGTGGTGGTGGAGGTGTGATGGTGGAGCTGTGATGGTGGAGCTGTGGTGGTGGAGGTGTGATGGTAGAGGTGTGATGGTGAAGCTGTGATGATGGAGCTGTGATGGTGGAGCTGTGATGGTGGAGCTGTGATGGTCGAGGTGTGATGGTGGAGCTGTGATGGTGGAGCTGTGATGGTGGAGCTGTGATGGTGGAGGTGTGATGGTGGAGCTGTGATGGTGGAGCTGCAATGGTGGAGGTGTGATGGTGAAGGTGTGTTGGTGGAACCTTGATGGTGGAGCTGTGATGGTGGAGGTGTGATGGTGGAGGTGTGATGGTGGAGCTATGATGGTGGAGGTGTGATGGTGGAGGTGTGATGGTGGAGGTGTGATGGTGGAGCTGTGATGGTGGAGGTGTGATGGTGGAGCTGTGATGGTGGAGCTATGATGGTGGAGCTGTGATGGTGGAGCTGTGGTCGTGGATCTGCGATGGTGGAGCTGTGATGGTGGAGCTGTGATGGTGGAGCTGTAATGGTGGAGGTGTGATGGTGGAACTGTGATGATGAAGGTGTGATGGTGGAGCTGTGTTGGTGGAGCTGTGTTGGTGGAACTGTGGTGGTAGAGGTGTGATGGTGGAGCTGTGATGGTGGAGGTGTGATGGTGGAGCTGCGATGGTGGAGGTGTGATGGTGGAGGTGTGTTGGTGGAACCTTGATGGTGGAGCTGTGATGGTGGAGGTGTGACGGTGGAGGTGTGATGGTGGAGCTGTGATGGTGGAGCTGTGATGGTGGAGCTGTGATGGTGGAGGTGTGATGGTGGAGCTGTGATGGTGGAGCTGTGATGGTGGAGGTGTGATGGTGGAGGTGTGATGGTGGATCTGCGATGGTGGAGCTGTGATGGTGGAGCTGTGATGGTGGAGCTGTGATGGTGGAGGTGTGATGGTGGAGCTGTAATGGTGGAGGTGTGATGGTGGAGCTGTGATGGTGGAGCTGCAATGGTGGAGGTGTGATGGTGAAGGTGTGTTGGTGGAACCTTGATGGTGGAGCTGTGATGGTGGAGGTGTGATGGTGGAGGTGTGATGGTGGAGCTATGATGGTGGAGGTGTGATGGTGGAGGTGTGATGGTGGAGGTGTGATGGTGGAGCTGCGATGGTGGAGGTGTGATGGTGGAGGTGTGTTGGTGGAACCTTGATGGTGGAGCTGTGATGGTGGAGGTGCGATGGTGGAGCTGTGATGGTGGAGCTGTGATGGTGGAGGTGTGATGGTGGAGCTGTGATGGTGGAGCTGTGATGGTGGAGGTGTGATGGTGGAGGTGTGATGGTGGATCTGCGATGGTGGAGCTGTGATGGTGGAGCTGTGATGGTGGAGCTGTAATGGTGGAGGTGTGATGGTGGAGCTGTGATGGTGGAGCTGTGATGGTGGAGGTGTGATGGTGGAGCTGTGATGGTGGAGCTGTAATGGTGGAGGTGTGATGGTGGAGCTGTGATGGTGGAGCTGTGATGGTGGAACTGTGATGGTGGAGCTGTGGTGTCTGATCCTGGGGTGGGGGCTGGGGAGGTGGCTGAGCAATTAGGAGCACCTGCTGTTCTTGCAGAGGATTAAGGTTCGTTTCCCAACATCTATGTTAAATGTCTCCTGACCTCTGACCTCCTTGTTACTTCAGCTTTGGGGGATTGACACCCTCTTCTGATGTCCATGAGCATCTACACTTACCTAACACACATTCATGTAAATAAAAGCATGTAGAAAGTGTAAAAAACAACCCCAAAGATTGTAAAATGTCCAAGCTATCCGGAATCCCGGGAGATGAGTGAATGTTGTAAATGGTGCCCAAGGCTGCTGGCCTTGCCCCATCCCCCTCAGTGGTCAATGGGAATTGCTCTAGCCCTCCCAGCCTAGCTCAGGTCTCCTCTCACCATATTCTGCCTCTGACTTCCAGTTCTCATCACACCCACTGCCATTAGAAATTGCTCTTAAAATGTTGCCTTTCCTAAAATAAAAATTATATTTATTGATTGATGTTGAAGGGGTGGTGCACATACATACAGGCCTTTGTGCATGTGAAGAGGTCACAAGAAATTCTGTGGGACCTGGTGCTCTCTTGCCACCAGCTGGGTTCCAGAGATCATTCATTCATAATGAACAAAATGTGTGTGTATGCCAGTGTGCTGTTATTTGTGTATGTATATATATATATATTGTATGTGTATGCATATTATATAGTGTTGTTTCTATAAATGCACAGTTGTCACCCATTGTCATGCAGGATGTGTGCTGCATTCCACACTTGAATGCCAGAGATTGACATCTGTGTCTTCTTCAATTGTTTCCCATCTTTTTGGGGGTGGCAGGGTCTTTACTCAACTTGAATTTTCCAATTTGAGTAGATATCTGGGCAGTGGGCTCCCAGGATCCTCCTGTCTATTTTCTCCCACCCTGGGGATTGCAAGTGCACACCACCATGTGAAGAATTTTACATGGGTTCTAGAGATCTGTCTCAGGTCCATATGCTGAGGCGCAAGCACTTCCCTGATTGGGCTACCTCCCCATCCTCTATCCACAGTGTTTTGTGGTAGCCTAGGAAACAAAGTGATTTTCTTTAGGTGCTGGATAAAGGTTCCCAGAAGGAGAGATGGCAGGGAGGCTGGCCATCACCAGCAGGAAGCCCAGAGAGAGCATTGTGATACTTTCTTCCTATATTAACTGTCTATCTGCCTACACGTGACAGAATGGATACAGAGCATCTGGAAGTTTTGCTTCAGTGACGTTTGTTTGTCATCTTTTTCGGTGCAGGTGTAGACAGTACAGAAAGGAGGCTAAGATGTTCCTGCAATAGCTGAGCTAAGGGGCTTCTTAGCACAGGCATAGGGAGAGAGGAGATAGAGGCAGGAGTTGTGAGTCAGACTACAGAAGCCCGAAGAAGAATCCTTTATGAAGCTTAGGGGAAAGTTTCAGGGTCTTACAAAGAAGTGGATATTTTTCAAGATTTATTTTTAATTATGTGTATGTGTGCAGGTGTGGGGGATGTGCACACAGAGTACAAGTGCCTTCAGAAGGCCAGAGAGGGCTTTGGTTCCCCCTTAAGCTGGGGTTACAGATGATTGCGAACTATATCATGTGGGTGCTGGGGGCCGAACTTAAATCCTCTGCAAGAACAGTCTTTGCTCTGAACAACCAAAACATAGCCTCAGCCCCCAAGAAGCAGGTCATATTGGACATCATTCATTTACATTTTCTATAGAATGCTTAGTAGCTTTCTTCCATTTCTCCAGCCATTCTGGGAAGCTATCTGGAGATGTCTTCCACTTGCTCTCTCTGTGTTCTGCTTTAGTTCATCTGACCCTTCTCATCCCCCCTCTCCCTCTCTTTCCTTCTCTCTTTTCTTGATTAGTCTGTCTCGTTGTCCTACTTGCTCTCCCTCTGACATGCTATTACTTTCTAGCACATTCCTTCTTTGTATTTTCTCCATGCCTCTGGGCTTTTGTGATGAATACATCTGCTTGGAGTGAGGGGATAAATGATGATCTCTCTCTCTCTCTCTCTCTCTCTCTCTCTCTCTCTCTCTCTCATACACACACACACACACACACACACACACACACACACACACACACACCAAGTTTCATTCCTTACTCTACCTACAAGCAAATCTGCAGAAAATTGCCCTCTATTCATACTGCTGGTTGGATAAGCAGCAAACAGTCTGTGTATACACCAAACACTATGAGGAATAATAAGGATCCTACTTAATACAGAGGGAATAAAGAGACTAATAAAAGTTTCCACATGCAGTGCATATCCCTACCTCCCCATTCCACTCAGGACCTTAATGTCTGTGCTTTTCAGTCATTAGAAAACTTGCTAAAGATTCTTCGTGAAGACTCATTTTTCTGGACATAAACAGAATGGCTCAATAATTGTAAAGATGAGAATTGTTTCTCAGTTCATAGAATGCTGGCCTAGTAAGCATGAAGCCCTATGTTCTATCTCTGGACATGGTAGTGCTTGTCTATGATCCCAGCATTTAAGTGGAAGCTAGAGGATCAGGAGTTCAAGGCCAGCCTCTGCTACGTAATGAGTTCAATGCTAGCCTGGGTTATGTGAGACACTGTCTCCTAAAAAGTGTTCAAAGAGGGGGTTTAGAAATCTCTGATCCTATAATAAGAAATGATGAGAAACCTTAAATTTCAAGAGAAGAATTAATGCTCTAACTGCACTCTGTTCTGATCAATATTCTTACATTAGATTTCTATCTCCATTTCTTTTCTATTGCTATCATAAGACACCATGACCATACCTTTTCAGAGGGTTAGAGTCCATGACCACTATGATAGGGAACAATGTCAATAGGTAGGCAGGCATGGCATTGAGGCAGTATCTGAGAGCTCACATCTGGATCCACAGGCATGCACTTACAAAACATCATTTCCTATCCCTCATAGTGACATACCTTCTCCAACAAGGCTACACCTTCTTATCCTTCCCAAAGAGTTCCACCAACTGGGGACCAAGTGTACAAACATATGGGGGGCATTCTCATTCAAATCACCATAGCTAGTAACAGATGATTTAGGTTTTCATTTATATTTTCATCAACATAAAGGTGGCCTACCAACTCAAAAGACCCCAAGTGAAGGAGAACAAAGATAACTTATTTATTTTGTAGCCTTTCAGATAGTCACACAGCAGAGAACTTCCTGGGCAGGAAAGATGTGTTCCAAATGAATCATGGCAAAATCAATTGTGTATGGAGGAGAGACACTGGGGCCTTAATAATAGCTTTTAATGACTCAGATGTGATGCATTGCCACAGACACTTCCAGTTATGGATGACCTGTATGATCTTAACACAAACCTGGACAATTATCCTAAATTCCATCTACATTTTGGTAAGACCAGCAGATTGAGCCAGTGATTTGTAGGTCCAGAAGTGTTTGGCAAGAGTTGTTATCAGTAGAAAAATCAATTCAGAACTGTTCATTGTGAAAGAAGTTACTCCACTTTCTTATGTCTAGAGAAAGTCTACTACCAGCCCTTCAAGGAAAATCATTTAAGGTACTTGATTTCACCAAAAATTTTAGAGCACACAAAAAAATCCCCTTGAAATGAAAACTGTGCAGTCTATGTCTACCTCCCTCCCTCCCTCCCCCTCCTTATCTCTCTTCCTTCATGGTTTCTTTTATTTTAACTTCTCACTTGTCCATGAGCCATTTCATAAAGTTTATGTAGTGATTACTGCTGCTTATTGGGGTGGTTTGCAAGAGTTATAGATGTTTTCATACACTACTTCATATTCAATTACCCTCTGTCCAACAACAAACTGGTAGCTAGACCAGACCTCCTAGCCCTGACTAAATTTATGGTGACATTAAGCAATCTTTTTCTTTTGGAAGTAGAAGTTTTTAGGCTCTTTGAAAGTGAAAATTTAGGTTTCCTTTAGTCTCAATCTCCACAAGATTGGAGAACCAATCAATCCACTGAAACAGCCAGAAATAATCATGGCTGTGAGTGAACTGACTGAGAGATCAGTAGAAAGAAAAACACACAGGAATATTGCTGATAATAACAGTATACTATTCATTCACTGTACAGACATGAGCATGCCATGCATTTTATACTGAATTAATGTTGGGTTGAGTTAAAGACTTGTGAAGAGAAAAATGATCAGATCACACTTTCAGGAGAGTCTAAACCGTGTTTTTCTTGGCTGGAAAGGAAGGTAGAGATGGGAGGATGAAGGTAGAAACTGATGCTAAGACTTGTGCTTATAGAATAAAAATAAGAATAAAATGGGTATGGGATCTAGAAATAAGGACTGGGAAGTAGGTGGAGTATATCATTTAGAACCACATTTTGATGAATACTGATCATTCTACCTTAGATAGTTTGAATAAAAATGGAATAAATCCAGAAAGAGTAGAGAAATGGGAAGGGAGGGTGGAGGACTCTCCTGTGGACATTTTGTAACAGAGAGAAAAATTAAGGTTCTCTAGACAGAAAAAGTCAACAGAGTTAAATGCAGAGGAAACATCAGATAGGAGGTGGGCTTTACTATAACATTTTTAGGATGGTTTTTGGTTTGTGTGTGTGTGTGTGTGTGTGTGTGTGTGTGTGTGTGTGTGTGTATGTTGCTATGTGTGAGAATGTGGGTCCCAGTATGCCATGGTATTTCACCCCCTCTGATCCTTGTCTTGTAACTTTATTAAGACAGGATCTCTTTATAAACTAGGCCCATTTGGTCACAAGCTTCTGGGGAATTGTGTCTCTACCTACTATCTCCATCTCCCCTTAATAGGAGTGCTGAACCTGAACCTAGGCTGACAGCCAGCAAATCCCAGTGATCCTTTTGTCTTTGCTTACCCAGTCCCCAAGAGCATTAGGGTTACAGGCATATATGTAGTTATACCCAGATTTGTATATGGGTTCTAGGGATTTGAACTCAGGTTCTTATGCTTACACAACAAGCACTCTTGCCTGTCCACTGGGTCATCTCTCCATACACATATCCTATGCTATCGTAGGATATGTGTATGGAGAGATGTCACTATAACTAACTAATTTTCAACTCCCTCAGAGGCCCAAGAAGGAAATAATATTACCTAACAAAAATAAAAACAGGAAGTGCATGCAAGCAACTTCCAAAAAATTTGTGAGTTGACAGAAACAGCCAGCTGCCTGGACAGTCACCTGAGGTTTCTCCACAGTGTTGGGGCATCATCTTCAGCCTATAGGCTTAGCATATCTGACAGACTCATTTGTGAAGTAGGATGTACACAAGGTCAACAGTTCAACCTCACATTGGGTGAGAGCAGTCCATGTACCAGAAACACCTGAATTCCACTAGTGTCATGTCATGATTCAGGATTTTAAATTCTGGAAATTGTTGATTTTTTTTTTAATTCAGCTGTCCATTATTCTTGGCTGTGTATATATGGCTTCATCTCAGCATCCTGTTTTTCTCCACATCCCTCTATTAAATGCCAGTCTACTATTGAGAGGTGTGAGCTTAGTTACTCTTCAAGGATAACTGTTTTATCTGTCATTCTACTGTACATCAGAAGCCATCGGCCCACTGCCTGTTCAGCTGCCTTCAAAGAAAAGGGTACTGTACCTTTTCTGGATTGTGAAGGCCACTTTAGGGATGGTGCCATATTGTCCTGGCTTCAGAAGATGCCTTTTGATAAAGCCATAACAACACTTGTTTTGGCAAGAATCGGTAATCCTTTGTTTCATGTCTTGTCTGTCCTCTTTGTCAGCAGTTGATTCGAGGATACTTTGTTGTCCAGTGGCTAACTTTGGCCACAATGAAAGTTAACTCCATATGCAGTTTCTTCAATGCCCATATTCTCTCTGAAGTAGATTGGTACTGCCAGGAGCTGACATGTCTCATAGTCATAACAAAAAGAAAATTTTTCTAAGTTATTAAAACATTTTAAACGCCATATTCTGTAGATCTCTGAAGGGTTTGAAGATGACCTCTCTATCTAAAATATATCTGCTCAATCTTGAAAACATACCTAATATGACTACAAGTTCTATTGTAATATCTAACTACTAACTTTAATTTCTTATTATCCTAATAGTTGGTAATAATAACATTCAAGGATCAGAAAATTGCATTATTTGTTAAATGAATGGTATAAGTACAATTAGAAATATACATATAGCATTTTCTAACAATATCAATTTCAATATATATAACTTGTATATAATATAAAACAATCCAATGTAAAGTATTTAAAACTAGTAATTGTCTTTTTCTTTTTCTTTCTTTTTTTTTAAAACAAGAACCTTAAATCTAATCTCCTTTGCTTAGCCCTTTTCCTTACCCTTGACAACAACTTGTAACCAACCCCCGTAAACAATGAAAATTATCCCAGACCCAAAACCCATTAAAAGACCAAAAAACCACCCGCCCCACACCACTTCTTTGGGAATGTGGGCATTGTATTCTTAAAATTGCTTCCTGCTGAGTATGAGCGAAGGTATCTTTATCCTGAAAAGAAAAATTTTAGGTTAATTGTCAAATTCTAGGAAAGGTAACTATATCCTTCGTTATCCAGTCTGTGTATAATGCTAAAGTTCAGGGTTGATCTCAAGTCCTTATTCAATTAGTCTTTGAGACTGGATCATCTCAGCTAGCCCTCTCAAAATTGCTCTGAGCACTTTGTAGTTCAAAGCTGATCTGTAAACGATGTTTGTCAGCTTAGTGATATTATTATTGTCCACGTGGAATTGTTGTTGTTGTGGGGCCCCATCTTCTTTCTGGAGACTTCAGTTAATGTTAGGCCTGGCCATGATTTCCTGCAGAAAACTGATAAGAGACTCGAACACAAAGACATATATATGCAGCTAATTGAAACCTTTTTTCTAGAATTAGTTAGTACTCTATATGACCATTCATCTCTTAACAAAGTTTAAAATGTATATATATCTATATACTATATACATATCATATGCTGTCATATGATATGTACAGTTCTTGATGGATTTCTATTACTCTAGAGTTTTCGGAGTCATTGAACATATTCTCTTTTGTTTATAGCTTCTTTCAAAGTAATTTTATTTGTTGTTTACATGTTTTTTTTTCCACTGATAATTTGTTCCAGCAGTGGAGAAGTGTTCTCCTTACTCCACATCCTCTCTGACATAGGCCATCATTACTGGTTTTTATCTTAGCCATTCTGACAGGTTTAAGATGGTAATTTAGAATAATTTTGATTCACATTTACCTGACAGCTAAGGATGTTGAACAGTTCTTTAAGTGTATCTCAGCCATTTGAGATTCTTCTGTTGAGAATTCTGTTTAAATCTATACTCCATTTTATAATTGGATTATTTGATATTTTGATTCTACTTTCTTGAGTTCCTTATATATTTTGGAGATTAGCCTTTTGTCAGATGTGAGGTTTGTGAGGATCTTTTCCCAACCTGTAGGCTGCCATTTTGTCTTATTGACAGTGTCCTTTGTCTTACAGAAGCTTTTCAGTTTTAGGAGGTCCCATTTATTAATTAATTAATGATCTCAGTGTCTGTGCTACTGATATTATATTTAGAAAGTTGTCTCCTGTGCCAATGAATTCAAGGATACTCTCAAATTCTCTTCTATCAGGTTCAGTGTAACTGGATTTATGTTGAAGTCTTTGAGCCACATGGACTTGAGTCTTGTACAGGGTGATAGGTATGGATCTATTTGCATTTATCTACATGCGAACGTACAGTTCTGCCAGCACCATTTGTTGAAGCTGATTTCTGTATAATTTTGGCTTCTTCATCAAAAATCAGGTGTTCATAGATGTGTGGATTTATGCCAGGGTCTTCGAATCAATTCCATTGATCTATCTGTCTGTTTTTATGCCAGTACTGTGTTGTTTTTATTACTATAGCTCTATAGTAGAGCTTAAAGTCAAGGATGGTGATATTTCCAGAAATTCCTTTATTGTACAGAATTGTTTTAGTATCCTGGGTTTTTGTTTTTCCATATGAAGTTGAGTATTGTTCTTTTGAGGTCTGTAAAGAATTGTGTTGGAATTTTGATGGGGATTGCTTTTGTAGGATTGCCATTTTTACTATGCTTATCCTACTGATTCATGAGACAGAGTTCTTATGCATTCCATCTGGGCCTGGGACTCTTTACTCATTTAGTGTATCATACATGTCCAAGGAATACAGGGCATGGTGTGCATATGGAGGTCAAAGAACAACTTGTGGGAGTTGATTCTCTCCTTTCACTATGTAGGTCTCAAGAATGAAATTGGGCCAGGTTTGGCAGCAGTCACCCTTATCCACTGAACCATTTCATTGGCCTTGGCCTAGAACTCTCTATTAACTGAGAATGACCCTAAATTGCCAGTCCTTCTGTCTCTACACGTGCACATCACCACGCCTAGTTTATATGCTTTCATGCATGAAACCCAGTGCTCTCTGAATGTAGGGCATTCACTCAACCAACTGAGTACATTACCAGCCCCCTTTGCTGTTTTTAGTGTTAAGTATGTATTTTCTTTGGGACTTCTTGGGCTTCCTCTAGGGTTTAATTTATTTTTTCAGTCAAATTGTGAAAATTTGAAGTCACTACACATTCAAATACCCATCTCTTTGCCAGTCTTTTTCCCTCTAAGACTCTAACTATCCATCAGTGAGACTGCAAGTGACCTATAGGCCACCTGGGGGACTATTGAATTTTTAATCTTTTACATTTATGCACCAATTCTATAATTTCTATTACTCCATTTTGAAGTCATCCAATGACTATTTTTCTGTAATATCCTCTCTTCTGTTAATCCTATAAGATGACTTTATAGTTTAATACTGTATTTTGCAGTTCTATAATTTGCTTTTAATTCTTTTAGGCAGATCCATTCATCATTTGAGAATCCAGTTGTTCACTCACATATGTCATCAAAGAACACATTCAACCAGTTGTTTGCAAGTCCTTTACTCTGACTTCAACTCTCTGTCTCTTCTCTGGGCCATTTTACAGCACCTATTTTTTTCTGATTATGAAAGGAAGCTCAAAATTTCTCAGTGATGAGAATCATAATATCAACATTACCTTTATTTGTCTTTTCATATCCACAAGCAATTTGGATGTGCCTGGCATCATTATTTATTCCAAGCCAGTTCTTAATGTCTCAATAATAACCATTCCATGCATGGTTGGTACAGGATGGAAGCATCAGCTACTACACAGGGCAACACAACATTATGATTGCCAATAATCATGAAAAGGAATGATGCCCAAATATTTGGAGTTGAATTTTGCCTTATTTGTTAAGCAAGA
Source organism: Peromyscus eremicus (assembly GCF_949786415.1). NCBI lineage: Eukaryota > Metazoa > Chordata > Mammalia > Rodentia > Cricetidae > Peromyscus > Peromyscus eremicus. The sequence goes on from NC_081431.1 coordinate 67,681,628, forward strand.
GTGCCAAGGGCAGAAGAAACAATGCAGCAAGGAAATATTACTTTAATATAATCTCTTGGACCTGTGTGGTCAGGAACAGAAGGTTGGAAGCAGCAGGAGGCCTTGACAGAGTGGTTCCTTAGACTGGATGTTTGATTCTTTTATATGTGAATCGACCAGAATAAAAGGATTTTATTTAAATACAAAAAAAGAGAGAAAAGAATCAGTATCAGAAACAGGCATCCAAGGGGCCAGTGAGATAGCTCACCAGGTAATCATGCTTGCTATCATGCCTGATGATCTGAGTTCTATCACTGCAACCCACAGGACAAGGGAGAAGAAACCCACAAATGATCTCCAAATATCCATCATAACTAAGCAGATATAATAATAGTAATTATAGTAATCAAGACACCCCCACAAAAACGGGTCTCTTCTTGCTTGTTCTTGTCAGGCAGATTTGGGTTGTAGCCAGTCACTCAGACTTCCTTCATAGAACCCCGCTGGGAGACTTTCTGGGGGTGTTTAATCGCATCTATTTATATTCTATGACCCTATTTTAATTATTCAGTATTTATTAAAGCTAGCATGTTCTTGTCATTCTGAGACAGTGTGATAGGTGGGCAAAGACATGGCTTCTGGTTAGGAAATTGGGAGACCAATTAGGAAATTGTTTCATGCGGTTAACTCGATAGCTGCACAGGCACTACTGACTCTTCTGAAATCTATTCTTGCTTTCTGAGTCCCCCAAATGAACTGCTGTCAGATATTGTAATTCTGACACTTGATATTCCTTAATCTCTCAGTGTCCCTGTGGAGGGTCATATTGATCGACAACTTGGTGGGATCTAGCTTCGATAGGACTGCCTGGGGGTGAGTTCCTAGACTGGATCAATGGAGGTAGGAAGAACCACCATAAATGTGGATGGCTTTATCCCATGAGCTGGCATCCTGGACTGAACGTAAGGGGAAAGAGAGATGAGCAGTGACATTCTTCTCTCTTTACCTCTTGACTGTAAATGTTCTGTGACCAGCTGCCTCATACTTCATGCCTTCCCTTATGCAATGCAATGGGCTGTACTCTAAAACTGAACAAAAACAAACCCACTGTTCCTCAACTTGCTTTTTTTTAGGTTTTTTTGTTGTTGGTGGTGATGGTTTGGTTTTTTGTTTTTGCTTTTTTTTTTGTCTGTCATAGCAATGAGAAAACTTAACGAGTGTATTGACTTTTTAGTAAAATCCAAGAATGGTGATGGGTTTCTCTAGATTCTACCATTTAGTTGCAGTGTGACATTTATTTTATTCTTTTGAAAGGGGTTTGGAAGAGGGTGGGTCTTATATGTTCATTGTTCCCATACGTACCTCTGAGAGATTCCATTTGGAGTTTTAATGATAGTCTAAGCAGCACATTGAAAGGCAGCCAATAACATCCATCTCTTTAAATAAGTAAGCTGCAGGGCTGAAATAACTTTGGCTTTATTGCTTTTAAACTTCATGAAGCCTGGGTTAAGCTCTTGGCTATGTTACATCTGAGAAATACAGACCTCATTTCACCTGTTCTGCACAGCAGCTGCGGTTTGATTTGGAAAATTGATGAGGGCATTAAGTTTTGAACTCGTGTTGATTCTAATGTAAATAAATGCCTCCATGACTTCATAGTTGGGAGTGCCACTAATCCAGGCCTTAAGATTAAGGGTTATCTTGTTGATTGGGGGAAAATTAAGGCAATCAACTTTCAAGGCTTTAATAAATGAGATTGAACACTTAAAAGTCATTTTGAAGCTGGCTTTAAAAGGAGATGACTAGAAAATCAATAGTATCATAACCCACCCATGGAAACAGAAGCATCTATATTCATTTTAAAGTTGTTTTCTTCTGCTGTTTGCATTGAATTTATTAATAAGGGGCTTAAAATAACCGTATAAATAATTGAGTATGTTTTAGTAAGAGAATATACACTGTAACTTTTGGTGGCATTTCATGTAGAGAGATGCCCAAGAAGCTGAATTTTCAAAAGAAACTATAATTTAGACTTAACAGACTTCATGTATATTCATGAAATCAAACGTTTTCCCAGGAAGTCAGAAGTACAAAAGGCTCATTCACCTTCCTGGTTGCAATGCTTGTTGGTATATATGTATTGGTATAAGTTTTAATAAATTATGGAACTTGATGGGTTGACCGCAAAACTAGCTTAAGATGAACACATCTTGGGATGCAAAGTATTAACTCTCTGTACTCCTTCGTGAGGACCATCCTGGCTCACATTTATTAGCCTGAGTATATACCAGGGAGATTCTGAGACAAATTCTGCTTAGCATATGATGAATCCTTGTGTGTGAGTTTAAACGAAAGTTATGGTCATTTCATAGTGTACAGGTGGGTGATCCTAACTCAGTCGGTGCTTGGAATGCATTTTGAACTGTTAGCATGAAAAGACAAATGGGCTTTGTATTTTGTTGTGATTGTTTGCTTTATGTTCAAAGCAGATTCCGGGGGGTATTGCAGAATTGTTATTAGAAATGGAGCATTGGGGCTTGGAGTTGATACAATTCAAGCTATTGGCTTCAATCTCATGAATATTTAAGTAGATGCCTAATTATTAGTGTGCTGAATTATTAAAAATAAAAGCAACAGAATCGCATACACTGGCTTGTCATCGTCAATTTCTGTCTTTTTTTTTAAATTTTTATTTTGCAATGCAATTAAGTTCTACATACAGGCACAGATTCCCTTGTTCTCCCCCCTCCTGCCCCCCTCACCTTCCCCCCAGCCCGCCCCCCATTCCAATCTCCTCCAGGGCAAAGCCTTCCTCACAGACTGAGATCAACCTTGTGGACTCAGTCCAGGTAGGTCCAGTCCCCTCCTCCCAGGCCGAGCCAAGGGACCCTGCATAGGCCCCAGGTTTCAAACAGCCGACTCATGCAATGAGCACAGGACCCAGTGCCACTGCCTGGATGCCTCCCAAACAGATCAGGCCAATCAACTGTCTCACCCACTCAGAGGGCCTGATCCAGTTGGTGACCTCTCAGCCATTGGTTCATATTTCATGTGTTTCCGTTTGTTTGGCTATTTGTCTCTGTGCTTTATCCGACCTTGGTCTCAACAATTCTCTCTCATATAAACCCTCCTCATTCTCGCTAATTGGACTCCCAGAGATCCACCTGGGGCCTAGTCATGGATCTCTGCATCCAGATCCCTCAGTAGTTGGATGAGGTTTCTAGCACGACAATTAGGGTGTTTGGCCATCCCATCACCAGAGTAGGTCAATTCGGACTGTCTCTCGACCATTGCCAGCAGTCTGTTGTGGGGGTATCTTGGGCATATACCCAAGGAATGCTCAACCACACCACAAGAGCACTTGTTCAGCTATGTTCATATCAGCATTGTTTGTAATAGCCAGAACATGGAAACAACCTAGATGCCCTTCAACTGAAGAATGGATAAACAAAATGTGGTACATATACACAATGGAATACTACTCAGCAGAGAAAAACAATGACATCATGAGGTTTGCAGACAAATGGATGGATCTAGAAAAAATCATCCTGAGTGAGGTATCCCAGACTCAGAAAGACAAACATGGTATGTACTCACTCATAGCAGGATACTAGATGTGGAACAAGGATGACTGGACTGCTACTCACATCACCAGGCAGGCTACCTGGAAAACAGGACCCCAAGAAAGACACAGGGATCGCCCAATGACAAATGGAATGAGATCTACATGAACAGCCTGGACATGAGTGGGGGTAGTGAAGGGCGAGGGTCGAGGGAAAGAGAGCTTGGGTGAGTGGGAGATCCCAGCTGGATCAACAACAGAGAGGGAGAACAAGGAATAGGAGACCATGGTAAATGAAGACCACATGAGAATAGGAAGAAACAAAGTACTAGAGAGGCCCACAGAAATCCACAATTTCTGTCTTTGTTTTATGGTGCCCTGGGCTGAGCAAGCACAGGATACTGGGCTGGATGAATCTCTGCTTGAATTTAGTTAGAGAATTATAATCATAAAAATGGTTTCCATTTGTTCTGAGTTTACTACATGCTGAACTCCATATTACACTGTTAATATGAATATCTTGTTTAATTTTAACAACAGTGTCAAAAGAAATACCTTCAGTGTTTGGGTGAAACCATTAAGGCTGAAGGTTTGGATGTGAGGGTAAAATATAGCATGGAATAAATAAGAGACTGGTAATGCCAGAGAGCCTCCTTATGTTCCAGGTCCTAACCTAGGACTACTATTGCTTCTCTTTTATAATGAGCCATCCAGATATGTACACTAACCACAGAACCAGTACCCAGGACATTAATAAGCTGTGACAGTACTGGTCCTGTCTTCCATTGCTGGGTTCTACTTTCAACACTGTGGATCATACTGACCCAGGGAGTATTCTATCTAGTGAGGCATGGGGAAAGTGAGTAATGATTCTGTGAAGGAAAAGTCACAAGCAGGGCAGAAAGCTAATGCATTTTTCTTAACCCTCATCTCCTCCAATCAGAACTTTAGTTAGCCCTTAAAATGGCTTTTTGGGAAAATCACCACCTCCAGGTACAAAGAATGTGTGGAAGACAGGGTAATGAAAAAAATAACCTCAGCATGAGCTAGAGGGACAGAAGGGACTCCCTGAGACCCCTTTCAGGTCTGAAGATTCTCTAGAAAAACTCCATGGATGCAGCTCTTATGCATTTTTATAGCTTTGGCTTGTAACAAAAAGCATCCAAAGTAGAATTAATAAGGGATGAATCTCATGGGAGACCAAACTTCTGGGAGACACTGAGCCACACCTAGTTATCTTCCATTATAGTAGGCAGTGTCCTCAATCCCCTCCCATGTGACAGCCCATGAGCAATGCTTCCTCCCTAGGATGATCATTAGCTTTTCAGCACCTGGAGAATCTGTGAGAGGATATGGACACTTAGACACCTAGCAAGCACTCAGTCCAGCTACCACAAAGGCAAGCATGTGCATAACATGACCCACAGTTTGTATGTCTAGCTTAGGTATAAGGAGCTGATCAAAGTTGTAACCAATGAGAAACTGTCCAAATATCACTCCCTAAAAATTAGCTGTGAACCAAATTTGCAAGTGGCTTATTCTATCACCAACTGCTTCAGGCCTGATGTTTCCATTAGCATACATTAACACATGCACAACTATGGGAACTCTTATTTGTACAGAAAGATATATCCATACATCAAGATAGAAGAATTACAGAGTAGGATGCAAATGAGACTTTGTTCCTGTCTGTCTCCGTGGTCAGCCATTTGTAGGCTGTGGACCATCTGTCTAGCTTTGCACTATGCCCTTGCTTTCTGTAGTAGTATGGCATGTTAGGACATGATAGCTGACTTCATTTTTCTCTTCTCTCTCTAGAGTTTTAAGTCCTTCCTGACAGCATTCTCTCACTAATCTAGCTTGCTTTCTCTGGAGCAGTTCATAGTGCTAAAGAATGTCATGCTAGAATCTTTGGTGACGTCTAAACTGGTTTTGCCCATTGGGTACTGACTGGAACCCTGAAGACATCGAATTCATTCTTTAATCCCATGACTGCTCCTATTGATGTCTTTGTATTTCATTAACTTTTTGTTTTGTTTTTCTTCTAGAAGCATCTTGGTGAGACAGGAAAATTCTTTTTTTTTTTTAAATTTTATAATTTAATTTAATTTTACATATCAGCCACGGATTCCCCTGTCCTGCACACCCCCACCCCCCCCCCGCCTTCCCTCCAGCCCACACTCCATTCCCACCTCCTCCAGGGCAAAGACTCCCCTGGGGATTCAGTTCAACCTGGTAGATTCAGTCCAGGCAGGTCCAGTTTCCTCCTCCCAGGCTGAGCCAAGTGTCCCTGCATAGGCCCCAGGTTCCAAACAGCCAGCTCATGCACTAAGGACAGGTCCCTGTCCCACTGCCTGGGTGCCTCCCTAACAGTTCAAGCTAATCAACTGTCTCACTTATCCAGAGGGCTTGATCCAGTTGGGGGCTCCTCAGATATTGGTTCATAGTTCATGTGTTTCCATTCATTTGGCTATTTGTCCCTGTGCTTTTTCCAGTCTTGGTCTCAACAATTCTCACTCATACAATCCCTCCTCTTTCTCGCCAGTTGGACTTCTGGAGCTCCACCTGGGGCCTGGCCATGGATCTCTGCATCTGCTTCCCTCAGTCATTGGATGAGATTTCTAGCACGACAGTTAGGGTGTTTGGCCATCCTATCACCAGTGTAGGTCAATTCGGGCTTTTTCTCAACCATTGCCAGTAGTCTATTGTGCGGGTATCTTTGTGGATTTCTGAGGACCTCTCTTGCACTTTGCTTCTTCTTATTCCCATGTGCTCTTCATTTATCATTGTCTCTTATTCCTTGTTATCCCTCTCTGTTCTTGATCCAGCTGGGATCTCCCGCTCCCCTAAGCTCTCTTTCCCTCAATCCTTGCCCTTCATTACCGGCCCCCCTCACGTCCAGGTTGCTCATGTAGATCTCATCCATTTCTCTATCATTGGGTGATCCCGAAGCCTATATTATACTAGACTAGACCAAACAGACTAGACCCCCCAAAAAAGTCCCGTCGCCACATAATAAACAACTAAATATACAGAATAAAGAAAGAATATTAAGAGCAGCAAAGGAAAAAGGCCAAGTGACTTATAAAGGCAAACCCATCAGAATAACACCCGATTTCTCAATGGAGACTTTGAAAGCCAGAAGGACCTGGACAGATGTAATGCAGACACTAAGAGACCATGGATGCCAGCCTAGACTAATATACCCAGCAAAACTTTCAGTCATCATAGACGGAGTGAACAAGAGACAGGGAAATTCTTAAGTAGACAAGGCTCAGGAAAGTGAAGGAACCAGATCAGAACACAAATTGGCTCCTGTTGAAAGAGAAGCATTTCCATTGAATAAAATAAAGTTGTTACTTCATGGGAAGAACTAGCACAGATAGGTAATCTTAGCCCACATTTAGATAACCCTTTTATTTGTGGTCTTCAGGGGGAGTGTCTGGCCAGAGCTCATGCCATGGTATGGTATCAGAATCCAGAGCATGATGATATAGAAAGGGCAAGAAGTTGAGAGTGACTAGATCTTGAAATCATTTGAGGGATAAGAGGAAATTATTCAAGTATGAAGAGCCCTACTTGGTTACCAAATCAAAAGCATATGATGAGGTGCTGAGGACACGGCTTGGAGAGTAAGAGTATTTGTTGTGCAAGTATGAGGAGCTGAGTTCGAATCCCTAGCACCTGTGTAAGTAGCTGAGCATGATTGCTCATGTGCCTATAACCTTAGCACTGTGTGTGTAATGAGGAGAGCAGAGACAGGAGGATCACTGCATGCTGGCTACCAGTCTAGGTCCATGTTCATAAGAGAGCCTGTACCAAGGGAACAAGGTAGGGAGCAATAGAGCAAGTCATTTGACATTTTGGGGCCTTCTCATGTGCATGCATCTGCACAACAGACAGACAGAAAGACACACACACACATGCCGAGAGAGAGAGAGAGAGAGAGAGAGAGAGAGAGAGAGAGAGAACGTATCACCCAGGAGAAGAGAATGGATCTCAAGGTATGATGGGGTGGTTATACTCAAGAATGAAGTAGTAGGTCAGGTGTAGAGCTCAGTGCAAGTCAGAGATGCAATTATTTAAGCAAGAACCAATATGGGTATTCACGTTTAAATTTGACTTATTATAACACATTTCCCCTTTGTTTGGAAAGAATTTGTCAAGCAACTGGGTGGGCTATCTGTTCCAAAGAAAGTTTGTATTAAAAAGGCTTGTTGGGTGGTGGTGGCACACACCTTTAATCCCAGCACTCAGGAGGTAGAGCCTGGCTGATCTCTGTGAGTTTGAGGCCAGCCTGGTCGACAGAGCAAGATCCAGGACAAGCTCCAAAACTACACAGAGAAACCCTGTCTCGAAAAACAAAACAAAACAAAACAAAACAAAAAAAAAAAAAAACGAAAAAAAGAAAAAAAGAAGGCTTAACTTACTCAGGGTTCATTTGCTACTTCGCAGCTGTTGAGATACCCATTCAGGTGGGAGTGCTAGACTTACAGAGACATACCACTGTGAAGGATATTTAATATTCAAGAAAGCCTTTTCCTCTACGTTGTGCTTTAATATATTGACTTGGTTCTCATTGAGAATCTGATACTCAGGTTCTATGATCTATATACTTAATAAACCTTTAAATAATGGAACAGGGCAGACTTGAAGGGCCAGCTGTCTTTGTTTCTGCTTTATGTCTGCATTCTTATGGGAGAGAAGATGAGGAATTAGAAAGGTCTTGGCCGTGTTGCAGAGTTAGCAAAGGTCTGTTGTGCTCTCCTATGGCTTCTTACCATTGTTGCCACATAGAAACGCTTCTTTCTTTTCGCTTAATCCTCCTATATTTCTCCAGGTTTTTTTCCCCCTCTGTTTCTTCAGTGAAGAATTTGCCTTCCCTGGGTTTCATTAATATTTGATAGTTATTTGTTCAGCTTTCAGGCTTTGCCTTCACATAGAAAAGATCTCATCTGTCATCTGATGCATTCAAATACAGAGTGGAAGAGCATGGTGGTTTGAGTGTGAAATTTCCTCTCTAGGCTCATGTGTTTGAGCACTTAGTCCACAGCTGGTGGTGTTGCACGTGTATGAAAAGGTTGGAGAGTCTTAGGAGGTAGAGCCTTGCTGGAGGGAGGGGGTTACTTATGGGCCAGTGGGGCAGTCAACATTGTTGGTAGCCTAGCTCCATTTCTTGTTCATTCTGTTTCCTGACTGTGGGTGCAAGAGGCCAGCTGCCTCCCTTGAATTCCTGCTGCCATGTCTTTCCCATGAGGGACTGTTTGTGCTCAAACTGGGAGCCTGAACAAACCCTTCCTCTCATAAGTTGCTTTTCTCATGGTATTTTATCACAACAATGAGAAAGATAAGACAGGGTAGTATGCTGAATAGGGATAAAACAAATGCAATGTGAGCTGGTGCTGAGGACAACTGTTTTCTATGTCCCAGATCCCCAATGTGAAGCCACTTCATACAGTGACCAGGTAGTGTCTCATATCTCTTCAATTATTTCCAAGTCTGAAAGAGTTGTGGGCATCCAAATCCATATGATCATATGTGCACAGTAAGCAGTTAACTGATTGTGCCATCTCCCTGGCAATTAGTAGACAGTTTATAAACCTTGGCTGGACATCAGCATGATTTAACATTTTGATTAAAGTTATGGATCTCTGTGTCCCTGGTTGAAGGGTGTTGCATTGAACCTCCTATGGTTAGGGGTAAAATATCTGTACTGTGATCATATTTCAAGGAGATCACACTGGGAAGGCCCAGCTTGAATCTAACAGGGTGGAAAAAAGCCAATAAATGTCTTTCTAAGCTATAGGTTTTCAGTGTGCACTATCCAGAAGAAGGGTGGGAGAAGAGAGTCTGCTCTTTGTCCCATCGGAAAAGGTACTTCGAATCTGCAGAAGTTTACTTTAAGTGCCAGTGCACTAAGGAGTGACTGTGCTTGGGATTAGGGCCACATCCAAGGGACACAAGACAAAGCCAGACACAGCACAAGAGGCTGGTGACTAGGGAGGGCAATTCTCTCATCCATACTCAACGAACAGTAGTTCCTCTGGCTCCGTCTCTGCTTTTGGCAGCAAGGATTCTGCATGGCATCTAGAACGCGCCTTTCTGTATGTCTACCTACTTCTGTCATCAACTCACTGTGAATATCGGTTTTTCCAGGCCCTCACTTACCTAATTCACAGTTCCAGGGCTCCTCCCTCCAGGCCACCCCACCACTACACCACCCACAAGCAAGGGGTATTATTTTTTAGGTGGGACAACTCTTTTCTCACATTTGACACTGAACCAGCATACTCAGGTACAATTTCCCAAGCACACAATTGGAGTTCCAGTACAGGCTAAGGCATAATTACAAAGGCTGTCTTTGTAGCCGCTGCCTACCCTGTAGTTAACGGGGAGGGATGGTCTCCTATTCTCTATTAAATGTTTGGAAAGAAAACCCACAGGCATGACAAGGTTCAGGTACCAAGCAGAAATGGGAATTGGAATGTCCCTGCTTTGATAGGCAGGCACACGCTTTAATTGTCTACTTAGTATTTTTTTTTGTGTGTGTTTTCTATAAAAAACAGAATGATAGCTTGGTTTCACAAGCACACAGGGAATGAAATTGGCTTGAGAACATGGTCTGCTTAACTGGTTAGAAACACAGCCTCCTTTCATTTCTCTTATAGTTACCCATTTCAGTGATTATTGTTCTCATTGTATGAATAATAAATACAGTAAATATGGATAGCACACAAATGCGAAGAAGATGAACAACCCGTGATCTCACAGTTCAGATAAAATTTCCACTCATTTTCATGTGGTTTTATTCACTCTCTTTAAGAATCTTATGTATGTATGTATGTATTTTTATTTATTTATTTATTTATTTATTTATTTATTTATTTATTTATTTATTTATTGTGTATGAATATGTGTCTGCATTAGTTTATGAATATCACATGTGTGCAGGTACCTGTGGAGACCAGAAGAAGGCATGAGATTCCCCTGGAACTGGAGTTTCAAGCAGCTGTGAGTCATTCAATGTGGTGGCTGGCAAAGGAACTGAGATCCTCTGCAAGAGCAGGGAACATTCTCAATGACTGAATTACCTTTCCAGCCCCATCCAGTCTCTTGTTTCATGCATACACACAGAAAGATTAGATTATAGAAATTTCACATTCTGATTTTTTTGTTTAATACTATATTATGAGAAAACATCTATTATTGCTTCAAAATACTATACTTCAAATAATTTTAATTATTTGCTGATGGCTTCTTATAAATCAGTAATTCACACAAGGTATTGATCATTCTTATCTAAAATTGTTAATAATATTTAAGTCAGTATGACTTGGGAATGGGCTACAGAGATAAAATCAAAGCCTTGAGTCTTGGATGTGAAACAAGGATTAAGTGTGTAAGTAAATCACTTAAAAATTTGGGGGTGTGTAAAATGCAGTTCATGCTATCTTGCTTCTTTTCCAAATTATTCCCCTTCTATTCCTAAGAACAAACTGTGTCACATACCGGTGCTGTACACCCTTCCTCATGCTTCTCTAAATTTGCAGTTGCGTCCACTCAGACACTTCTTTTTTGAACTCAACTTTGTTGTTTGGGGCAAACATGAATCTGGTACCAAACTCTTCACTATTTTGCTTCCTCTGGGGTTCTGTCTTATCCAGGATCCACACCACCTCCATGTGAAGACACATTCACATACCAAGGTTCTTCAGACAATGCCACTTCCACACTTGCAGATCCCAGCAACTGCCTCTCATCTCCTCACACCAGCTGTTTGCACAGTTCTGCTTCTTCCTAACAGGGCATCTGAAGACCTCTGCTCTTACTGGGATGTTTCTGAAGCCTAAACCTTATTCTGTGCCTTGAAGCCAAGTTACTCTAAAGTGAGAAAAGTGCTCATTTTTTAAATCTCTGGACTTAGATATTTTATGACTTCTCATTATTTCTGGTAAAGATGTCAGAATTTCAGATATTTATTTTCTTTCTACTGTGACTCTGAATATCTTTTCATCTCTCCCTGGTCAGGTGATTGATGTTCACTTAGACATGAGCCTGTTTTAAACCTGATTAGTCCATTATACCCTTTGAGAAAATATGAATGAGTGTGGAAGGTGAATTCCCCCAAACTAGAAAACTAAGAAACTAACACACACACACACACACACACACACACACACACACACACACACACACGACATGCCTTCATAAAGCAAAGTAGATGACAGAGAAAAATCCGAGTTAGATTGAGAGCCCATTCTTATCAGCTATGACACCCATCAACCTTCAGAGCTGTAGCTCTTTCTGTTTATGTGAAATTAAAAATCGCTAATTCCTAGAGTTGTGCTAATTAAGTGATGACCTATGGGGTCACTTAATCAATGTTGACTTTACTTGAGATCCTTCTAGGCTATCCATTGTTATAAAATATTGGACACATTTTTGCTACATGTCAGTATTGAAGAGGAGTCATATAAAATATGTATTGATGGGCTGTGAGACTATAAGAAATAGACGAGCCTGTTAATATTTGGCATTCACACCAAAATTGCTAATCCTTGAAACTCAGTATTGGCCTGTAGAGAAGATTCTGTCAGTGGAGTACTTGCTGCACAAGCATGAGGTTCTGACAATGGAAATCGGGGATCTGCAGAAAGATCTGGTCACCCTGGAGCCTGCCTGTGACCCAAGGACTAGAGAAACAGAGACAAGATGATACTGGAACTCTCTGGTCAGCTGGTCTAGCTGGATCAGTGAGCTCCTGGTTCATTGAGAAACACTGTATTAACAATGAAGGTGGAGAATGATTGAGAAAGAAACTCAAAGTCAACCTCTGTGCTCCATCCAGGCACCATCCTGTGTAGGTGTAAACACATATCACACATATACACACAAAAAGCCTTCAGTATCCCTAAGTCACACCTGCCAGTTTCCAGCATATGTTTAAATCCTGTGTGAGGAGAAATGGAGGTGAGATTGTGGTGGAATAAATTTCTACTTTTAAAGCATCCAGGAAGTGTATTCGCATATTTTTGTGCAACAGTGAGACTGTTGAAGAAGATGGCATGGCTAGGTAATCGGTATTACCTTAACAGAGCAGACACAGAATGTGAGACAGTCTAGATTGGATCCCATCTTTTAGAAGGAGAGACTGAGGACCAAAGAGATCTCCATGAGATTTCAGGGTATCAAGCTTGAAGGGGCAGGACTGAGATGAAAATCCAGCTCCCAGCCTTTACCTCCACCCCATTCAGTTTTTTTTCATGCCTCGTCACATAGCCTCACCTAATGTTGCTGTCATCTCTCTGAGTTTTTCAAAATACTATCTAGGAGGCTGGAGAAATGGCTAAGGGATTAAGAAGTCTTGCTGCTCTTCCAGAGGATAGGAGTTCAATTCCCCACATTCCTGTTGGGCAGCTAAACTTCCTGTAACTCTAGCTCCAGAGTACCTGATACTCTCTTCTGGCCTCTCAGTGCGCCCACACATATGTGACATATACATTCATATACATGCCCATTAATGAAAATTAAAATAAAATAATAAATCCAATTTAGAGTAAAAATAAAATTTTAAGTTTCAATTCATGTTCTGCATTGACCAGATTCTCGGAGTGCCTGCAAGTATTTTATAATTGTTCTCTTTCTTCCCCACCCCACATGCCAGTTTCTATGACTTAGTCTTTTCATTCAAATAACCCTTTTTAGTAGAAATAAATCTCCATGGATTTTTATGCTATATGTCAAGCTCCCTTATGAATCTGTCTAAAACATCTGACGATTACATAAATCCCAAGCGGCAGGGACTTGCCTTCCACACATCTAATTAACCTTTAATTGTCTATTGTGACTGCTCTGCAGTTCAATAGTTGCTTGATTTTTATTATCCACCTAATTAGTGTGGTTTAAGTGGCTTTTTATGTCAGATTTTATTATATCAGCTTGCTTACACAATTTTAGGACACACCAGGGAGTTCTAATACTGTTAATGCTGAAGTGTTCTATGTATATGTGTTTGATTTCCCTCTTAAGGTCGCAAGTGCTTTGACCAATTTCTCCCACTAGGGTGTATGAGTAGTCCGTGAAATTCCTTACCGCTGGCAAAAGACTTTGCATTAATTGTGCATCAATTATGAACACAGCCAGTCAGTTTCAAGTGGCTTTTCTACCCAATAAACCATCTTAGATTTCTGAAACAAAAGGAAAGAATTGAAGAAAAAACAACAAAAGACTACAGTCCGGGGAAAACTAGTCAACGTGTCTATTTGTGAAACAGTTGTTAGAGCCATGCTTTTGTAATTTAGCAATGGTAGCTGTAGATTGCAACTGCATGGGTATCCATCTACAAAAGGGTGGTGACACCCACATCAACGTCACATGTGCAAATCTGGGCTCTGCCTACCATTGATTTCTTCTCATTTCTTATCTTTGCTTGTGGGAGTCGTTTTTAAAATCAAGATTCACCTTGCCGTCAATGGAATTATTTGAGTTTTCATAGTCATAATTTGTTTTTCTTCTGTGAAATTGCTATATCATTGAATATTAGTTTGAGAATAACTTGTTTTTTTCTTACAGAGGAGACAGTTGTCTCTAATACTAAGATCCTCCTTTTTTTTTTTTTTGTCATTATAAGCTCTTTCATTTTCTTTGCCTTCGTTGCTTAGCTTTGAAATAGAATTAAGATGTCTGTTTTGGCTAAGCAGACAACTCAGTGGATAAAGTGCTAGCCACCCAAGTGTGAGAACCAGAGTCCAGATCCTCACATTCCACACGAGAGCTGGATGCGGTAGTTTCATCGCCCATAATCCCAGTGCACTTAGGGAGAGGTTAGAGGGTGGAGACAGGAGAACCGCTAGTATTTTGTGGGTCAGCTAGCTGATATATGTGGCAGCAAACAAGCAGCCCTTTCTCAAACAAAGTGGACAGCTCAGACCAACACCTGAACTTGTCCTCTGTCTAGACCTATTCATTGGCGTATACATGCTTATATATACACACAGTATGTCCAGTCACCTCTCCACACACGCCTTATAAGAGGAAGGAAGTTGTTACTTGAACTTTGTGTTTTTGATATTTTACAGAATATCTAGTGCTTAATACATTCCTCAATTTATTGTGATTAGGCAGAATGTTCAGTGGCAATTAATTGCCTTGGACAAGGAAACACAGTGCAGAGGGAAAGCTCCAGGATAGGCTCTCTCTCTACAGAACAAGAAATAATGGTTCCATTTCATGTCTTTGATTCATGGTTTAGCCTTAGGCACACCATGCTTCGGATGATCTCAGCTGGGAAGCAAAGATGTCTTTACAGTAGGGAAAGGAAGAGTGTGTCATCAGTTATTATGAACAGAAATAATTAGAAGAAGTCAAAGATTATTCTGGATTAATTGTCATATATTTACTGAGCACCTTCTGTGTATTAGGAATTGAGATGAGGGACTCCTAGATGGCTTAGGGGGCAAGGGCACTGGCCACCGAGCCTGAGAGCTGAGTTTGATCCTCAGGTCCAGCATGATAGGAGAGAACTGACTTCCTCTAGTTGTTCTCTGATATGTGCACCCCTACAGCACTAAACTAATACAAATGTAATACAAATTACTTTGGTTAAGCCTGGGATGGGAACCAATGATGCAAAGTGAGTTTGATATTACTGACCTTACCTCAGTGCTCACTATTTTACAAGTGACATCCACTTAATGCTAACTATTTTATAATGTAATAAGGTAAAGTTGATAAATAGATAAGACAACTGGACTGAAACATGTTTGAAAGGTCCTCATATACGTTGCCTTCTTATAAATGGGAAAAAGGAGATCACTCTGTAGGCAAAAGCACTTGCCCTATGATCCTGGCAACCTGAGCTCAAAACTGGAGCCCACATAAAAAGCCAGATGTGGCAGTGTGCATCTGTAATTCTATCACCACCATGATGAGAAGAGAGATAGATTTAGAAGAATTGCCCAGAAGCTCAGGGCCTGGCTAGCTTAGAGGATACACCACATATCAGCAAGAACAAAAGAGACTCTGCCTCAAAGAAGTTAAAGGAGAGAGCCAGCTCTGGAAAGCTGTGCTTTGACTTCCACACTCACACATGCCTTGGACATACCCACTCACACAAAATAATAACAAATAAACAAAATAAACCTGAATTAATTATGTTCCTAAGGATAATTTGTCTATGGATATGGCAAATATTAATACTGTTAAAAAAAGAAGCAAGAAATATTTTGACTCTTTATGTTATGGCTTGCAATTTCTTTTTCCTGAGTTACATGTAAGACCTTTGGTATCTGTGTGTCAGTGTGCATGTTTGTGTGTATGTGGGGGGGTGCATTTGTGTGGGGGTGTGTAAGATGATCTTAGCATTGATTCCTCAGGCAACATCTACCTTGTTCCCCTTTTTTGCCCTAAGATAGTATTTGTCATTTGCCTGACACTAAGTAAGCCAGAATGGCTGCCCAGTGAGTCCCAGTGTTCTGTCTATCTCCACTGCCCTAATGCTGAGATTACAAGTATGCATTGCCACACCCTGGCTTTTGTCACATGGGTTAGAAACACTTCTCCCTGTTTTCAAGGCAAGCACTTCAGTGACTAAGCCATCTTGCCAGCACCTAACTACATTTATTATGTTATGCGTCTTTGTAGAGCTTTCCATTAAAACTCCTTTTTTCTAACCGTGGTGGTGTTATTGGTTCCTTTAGTTTCCCTCAGTGGATTATTTTGGGCCAAGGAAGGGACACTGTGAGAGTTTTGGGCTGGACTTTGGAGTCATGAGAAGTTTCTTCTAGTCTATTTAGACGATCTTTAGCCAAGTGAAGAATCATGCATCAAGAACTGACTGTTCCTTGGCCTCTGCTGAGAAAAAAAGAGACATGAAACAATGAAATACCCTGAAGCAGGGGCTCAAATCCAACTCAACTCATGTCGTTGTGGACCAGATGACCATGAAACATACTGAGGATCATTGAATAACTGTAGTTGGTATGTGGACACTTGAGGGTTGCTGGCACTGTGATAGTTGGGGAATAGAAAAATACAATGGATTAGCTAAATAACTGTTGTAAGCCCAAATGAAACCATCAACTGATGAAAAAGTGGCTAAATCATTAGAGGAAACAGTTCTAACACAGTATCAGGAGATGACTCTATGGTGTCTCATCAGACCAAGAGTGCAAGTCTTCAATGGTGAGATGCATCCTTCTCTAGCTTAAGCCAGGGTATCACCAATTATGTAACAGGCTTAGTGATGAACTCTATTGTGCAGTGCATAGCCATCTCAGCATGAACTGTGAGCTGAGCCTGCCCGAAGATCCTCACTAGCATCTGTTAATCCCCAGGATCCAACATCTCTCCAGTAAGTACAAGAGAAATGGATAGAAGGTCACAAGACTACAAGTTAACACAAACCCAGTCCATCCTGCCAGACAACAGACTTGTCTCTTCCAATACTCTTTGTTGCTAAAAGAGAGTAAGAAAGGAGAAGAAAAAGTAAAATAACAAGACACAATATGTAGTTTTAGGTTGGGTCCTGGTTTGAAAATATGTGGCTAAAAATATTTGAAGACAATTGGGAAAATTTAATTATGAATTATCTATTAAATCCTACTCAGAAGTCATTAACTTTGATTTGTAATTGGGTTAAAAAGCCACAAGTTGTAGAAATAGATACTAAATCATTTAGCATTTCTACCTCACATGTGAATAATTTACATAAACTTAGTTAAAAATAGATGCTACAACTAGGGTAAGAATTAATGTCTGTGAAATTTGGAAAACAGGCAAATGGTATTTAGGATTCTCAGTTCTCATCTTCCAAATTTTCTATGTGTTTGCGTATTCTTTGTGTGTGTTTATTTGTGTGCACATGCATGCAGGTGGGGTGCATATGTGTGTATGTGCAGAGGCCAGAGGTTGTTGTCATATATCTTTGCCCATTTCTCTCCATTTTTAAGTTTTGAGGCAATCATTTACTGAACCTGAAGTTCACATATTTTTTTTTCAAGACAGGGTTTCTCTGTGTAGCTTTGACACCTTTCCTAGAATTCACTCTGTAGACCAGGCTGTCCTCGAACTCACAGAGATTAGCCTGGCTCTGCCTCCCCAGTGCTGGGATTAACGGTGTGTGCCACCACTGCTCAGCTGAAGCTCACATATTTAATTAGACTGGCTAGCCAGGGAGTCTTTGGGATCCTCCTGTCTCTGCCTCCCCAGCCCATGGATTATAACCACACTGCTATACTCAGTATTTACATGGCTATAAGGACGTTTGCATGTTTGTGTGGCAAGCACTTTATTGACATCTCCTGAGCCCTGGTATTTTTGAATGTGTGTGTGTGTATGTGTGTGTGTGTGTGTGTGTGTGTGTGTGTGTGTGTGTGTGTGACTGTTTGTAGACAGGGTCTCATGCAGCCCACATATGTCAGGAGCAGCCTGAGGTGGATGATAACCTCAAGCTCCTGATACTCCTACCCCCACCTCTGGAATGGCTGGGAGGACAGCCCTGGTGTAGGCAGGGAGGAAGATCGGACCCAGTACCTCTGTTCTACCCACAGCTCCATCCCCAGCTGAATATTTTTTCAGTTAAAAAGGACTAGTGAAAATGCAAGGGCCACAATGGGGACACCATCTGGGCTGCCACTCTCTTGGTGATCTGGCCCCGCTTCTAATGTAATGTTTTTTGTTGTCCTTCAAATTATATTATCTCTTTAAAGACTGTGTCCAGATGAGGTTAGTGAGCTTCATGGAGAGAAGTGCAAATGTCATACTTTCCTTTTCTTAACTCAGTCTGTTCAGTGGCTGTGGAGGTAATGCAGTTGCCAGTCAATGATAGCTTCTTTTCATTTTAGTAACATGTGACTATACAGTGCCCTTCTTGGTAGGAGAAGCATGTATTTGTGTGTGTGTGTGTGTGTGTGTGTGTGTGTGTGTGTGTGTGTGTGTGTTAAAGACAAGTTGAGTAACTAATTTCAAGCAGTGCCTTTTCAGACTACAGAAGTCAGTAAATAGGCTAGAGATTGTTCTGTGTTAGCCGTGGTGAAGGTGTGGGCTTTGCTGTCCATCTGGGCTTACACAGCACAACAGAATAGCCTGGGCTCACACAGCAAATAATCTGTGCAATTATTTTCTCCATGTCTCTGTGCTGAGCTAAATGTGTTTAGGAAGGACAGGATTATGACACAAATATCAAGACATGGATACTGCTGGTCTGTAAGACTGTTGGTGAGAAAAACTTCCCCACCTTATTGATACCAGCAAGTTGGCTGTACCATGTTATAAAGATCTCTGATCATGAGTCTTGTGCTTACTCTGTGACTGTTGGCGTTCTGGAACTGATTGGCAAGTAGTGAAAATTCCTCAAGGATAAAATTTTAAAGACACATACAAAGATTTCAACCTAGTGATTAGACATGTAGCCTCAGCCATTCTCATCGAGTGTCTGGGTCTGGCTGTTAGCTCTGTAACTACAGAAAGATTAGGAACCTGAGGCTTTCTAGAAGAGATGCAAAGTCAGGGTTATTAATATAGAGATACACTCCCCTTTAAAACATTAATACAGAAGTTGATGATACAATTATTTATCCTGTGCCTTTCAGGTCCCAGGAAATAAGGAGATATAATGAACATTTTTAAAGGACAGAGGGGAGAGTAGGACTAAGAATTTTGCATGTATGCAACATTGTTTCTTAAAGCTATGATAGTCCAAGTTGGGATTAAATATAATGAACGAAACCAAAACAACCCAGATCATTGTTGCCACGTGGACTGAGCCCTGACATAGAAAACTAAAATTTTTAGGCCTAGGAAGATGGCTTAGCAGTTAATAGGGCTGCTGATTGCAGCACGCACATTGAGTGGTTCCTAACTACCTGTTGCTCTAGCCACGAGGGATTCACTGTCCCTTTCTGGACTCTTTGGGCACTGTGCTCATCTCATGTGCGTGACACATGCACTCGTATACACACACACACACACACACACACACACACACACACACACACACACACACAATTTATCTTGAAAAAACCCAAAATTTTCATTTTTTTTATCTTTGGGTAAATTCAATTCAATACCTGGAGAGGGATTTGAGAGGAGTGGAGGGAGGGGAAACTGTGGTTGGGCCATATTATGTCAGAGATGACTCTATTTTCCAATTTAAAAAAAAATAAAAGAATTAAAAAAAATACCAGCCAAATGTAGTAAGTATAATTAAGTTTGAATACTGAGTTAAATATCACCTAAATTAAGTGATTATGAACTCTTGAGACAACAGGAGGGATGCTGGTACTTTTTTAATTGTCTGGATAGAAATCTCAATCTCTATATACATTTTAATATATGGAATAGAGCTTGAGAATTCAAGTTTGCACATTGCTGGGGCCTGTCAGTATTAGAGAGGTTTGACACGGCCACTCAGACCACATGTTGGAAAGAGAATATTGTGATCACATGCTGGCATTTACTCTCCACATTGGAGAGCTTGATTGAGTAATTCAGATGTTCTGGTTGAGATGCCATGAGATGATAACCTTGTGGCAAACTGGGGACACTGTAGACTGTGATGAAGAGATAGAGAAAAGGGCCCAGAAGGTTGCTTGGAGGATAAAGGTGCTTGCTTCCAGGCCTGATGACTGGAGTTTGATCGCCAGAGGAGAGGCTAAGCATATGTACATTGTGCACCACAGTAAAATACATGTTAAAAGTAAACATAGGAGAGATTGTATAGCATGTTAATATACATGTGTAATACAGTTAACATGTATACTAACATACTTAACACAAACTTTAAAAGTATTAAATAGTCTAGTAGAAATCATACAGTAAATTCTAAGGTGCCTGGTAAAAAGGCAACCATTTTTAACATTTTCCCTGACAGCATAATATTTGAACTTGAGGTTGAATAAATGTGTCACGAATTAAGATCGAATACGGCATTTGCCAGGGACCCGAACTGGATTCCAGGCATCCACATCAAAGATTCACAATCCTCTGTAACTCTAGCTCCAGAGAATCTAGTACCTTCTTATGGCCTCAGTGGGTAAGCGCATGCATGTGCACATACCAAGATGAAGACACTTATACACATAAATGAAACTAAAAAATAAAAGTCTTTAAATCATTTGAATTGCCTTGCCTCATTCATCAAAAATAAGGAGTTCATCTTCTCTATTCTCACTCTTACCTACTTCACCTAATAAATGGATCTGTCAAAAGATTGTTTTCCTCCTGTTAACCGTGAGCCTAAAAGATTTTGACAGTACCTTCTCTTTAGCCCATGAGGTTTCTGGCAGCAGGCTGAGAACCAATCCAATATGTGTTTCACTCTACAAACTGCATGCAAATACATTTTCTTCAGCTTCTACTGGAAGTGTCTCTGCAGGAAGCTAGATGAAAGGCTGGAGGATTTTTAAATATCTTTATCATGCCACCAAAATCAGCTTTCCGTCCATACCTGTTCAACTTCTATTCTTCCTAACAGTCCACCCCTGAAATTTAATTTTTCTACTGAAAACAACCTTCTCTGATCCCTTGCCACTGCAGTCTAAACCAAAACCTTCTTTTGAATAAGCTCCTATTTGGATTAGTTCATCAAGGATTTTAAAGACCCTACCATTTCAGTGTGTGTGTGTGTGTGTGTGTGTGTGTGTGTGTGTGTGTGTGTGTGTGTGTCTATGTGTGTATGTATATGTATGTATGTGCACATGTGTGTATGTGAATGTTCATGGAAGGCCAGAGGTCAACATTGGATATTTTCCTAAAGATCTCTCCATTTTAATTTTTGAGACAAGTTTTCTCAGCTGGACTGGCTGGTCAGTGAGCCCCAGGGATCAATCTATCTCTGCCTCTTCAATGCTGGAGTTACAGATGTATTATCATGCATAGTTCATTTTTTTGGGCATGTTAGGTATCAAACTCAGGTCTTCATATTGAAACATTTTAATATCATACAAAATTATGTTCAGTTTAGTCATTGACATTCCCTTCTTGTCAGATTATAACAGATTGTTGGAAGCTATTGTATTCTGTTAAACTCCTTCCTTCCCAGAGTAGTGTGAAATAACAGTAAGGATGTCTGAAAAAGTCATAAAGAGTCATACTATTTACCTAAAACAACACGATAATACTTGTAAGTTTGTGTATAAATGTACATATACAGTATCTCCTCACCTGGACTTAAAGGCTTCTTCAAAGATCCAGAGACCACCTAGAAAAAAAATCCAACAACAGGTATAAGAATCCCTCTTTTGGGTTGTTGGCCAGGATTGTCCAAGAGACTCCCAGAACATACAGGCTATTGCTATTGCCCTTGGTTGCTACCTGGAGACAGAAGCTAAGTCCCTATTGCTGAAGACACCATGCACTTCAGAAACGGGGCCCAGAGAACTCTGAGCTGGAACTGACCTGTAAGCCTCTTACCTGAGGATTAGCTCTCAAGGTACAAGAAGGTGCCATGGAAGCTTCTAAAGGATGGAGGCAACTAACATTGCTACTCAGCTATGATGCCTATAAACTACAAAAAACCCAGCATAGCATGATAACCCTAAGGCTGCAATAATGGCACACACAAATCTTGGTGCTAACCAACAGCTCACTAAGTGGACTTAAGACTCAACTTAAGAAGAGGAAAATCATGCCTGGTACTAGAAACCTAGCCAACTACCCAGGGTTCATGAAGTCATAGATGTTGGAGGAGAATCTACAATCATTATTTTACTAAAGCAGCATTATCCCCAACTATACCCTAATATTTTCCTTTGTACCTACAGAGAAGTATAGTCCTCACCCCTCATCAAGGAGAATTCTCTTTCAGCAGTTGGAGACTAGTACAAAAACCACAACCAATCAACATATAGTGTTATGGAGTCTAGTCCCATTGGATACATCTACAAAACAACTCCAGCACCCAGGGCTCATGAAGTATTGGGGAAGAGGATTGGAAAGATTATAAGAAGCAGAGGATCAGGGAGCTTTTTGTGAGACTGTGCCTCCTAGTAAGGGCAGAAGATACGCTCATAGTTTCACAGACACAAATTTCCAAACTTGAGCTGAACAAGGCCAACACAATTAGACATGGCAAAGTGTATAGGGAAAGCCCATGAGGCCTCAACAGTACAAAAAGAACTACAGATCACTAAACAATGCCAAGGGCAAAGAGAAATAGTCTCCCCTGGGGATAAGCATAGCAATTGAGTATCCAATACCAAATGGTCATCCCTGAAAACTTGTATACAGGTAACATTGCACAAACATGGCTGGTTGTATTTAGGAATATATATGCATATACATCTATGCATGTAACAATAATTAACGAAAATAGAGGCCATGAATTTGAAAGAGAGAAAGGAGGTGTATATGGAGTGTTTGTAGGGAAGAAAATGAAGGGAGAAATGTTGTAATTATGTTATGATTTCAAAAATAAAAAAATAGTGTAGATTTTTTTAAAAGAGAGAAAATCTACTTCTTTCCTGAATGCCCACTTGGTATTTGTGGATGCACATTGTATTAATGGTCATGTTATCAGTGGAATTTATTTTTAAGAAATGTGAAAACACAAGAGGTAGTAGATATATCTCTGTGTCCCCTAAAGTTCTTTTTTTTTTTTAAGATTCATTTTGCTTCTTTTAATGATGTTCATGTATCTGTGTTGGAGGATATGCACATCTGAGTGCAGATGACCACAGAGGGCCAGGAGAGGGCGCCAGATGTCATGCGAGCTGGAGTTACAGGTAGCTATGAGCTGCCTATGTGGGTGTGAAGAACCTGGGTCTAGATCTCAGTCAGAACAGCAAGTGCTCTAATGACTGTGTCAACACTCTAAAACTTCCACAAAGGGTTTATTATTTTTTAATAGAAAGAAATATTTATACACAGAAAAGCAAAATATTTGATAGTATGGTTATGAACAGGAATTATCTCTAAGGTCTGGAAGCATAGTAGGGTTCAGGAACCTGCCTTACAAAAGATTTTGGGATCACATGGATGTAAGGTAAGGAAAATGATCGTGACTGAGGGGTGGGAGTGCCATCATCATAGATCAGCTGTGAGCAAACCACTTTGTGTAAAATGAAACCTTCAGAGTTGTCATGTAGACAGAGTGGGGAATGGCCGTTCACAGGGTGCTTAAAGGCTGTTAATTACTGCTTGTCCAAGACCATCTTTTTCCTATTCAGAACATTAATTTAACTAATTGTAATGGACTGACATCCTTGTGGTTTAATTGAGGTTAAATAGTGAAGTCTCATACTCAATTTAAGGTGAAAAAGAAAACTATTATAAAGTATTATAAAATCTCTGCATGTGCCTGCAACCTCTCACCCCAGGAATTACCCAGGAATTCTCCATATAATTGACAGAGCAAAGCCATTTGCTTCACAGTATCAGTTCAGTTTTGTGGTTTTTCTAAAAAGCAGTTTATCCAGAGTGCTTCAGATGAAGGTATTAAGAGTGATTAATTGCAAATTCAGAACTTCTGAGTTTTGTCCCTGTCTTCAGCCCTATTTTAAAAACCACCTGTATTTATCACTACACTGGGACATCCACCATACCTGATGAAATATTCAGCACCTCAAGACCTGTGTGTGATTGCCTCTTTCTCTCTCTAGGTATCTGTGTATATCATTTGTCTTTGGCGGTAACCATGTGATGTGTCTCCAAATCTGGTGGAATTGGTCAAATAAGAATCTCACATCTCTACCCAGAGAGGATGAGTGACTGAATCTTATTTTTCAATTTTAAGTCATTATTCTGGTCCTAAGCCATGCCTGAACAGACACAGAGATGGATAAAAAGCCCTGCAGGTTCCATAGAGAAGGGATGAATCTGACCGTCTCCATTGTCTGATACTCTTGTGTATTACTCTGTAAGAATGAAACCAATGGAAATAGGTTGAAGATGTAGTCAGCAGTGGCCAGCTGTGTGAGGGTAATGGACAAATAGTTAACTATGTAGTCTTCACTACTTCCCCAAAGTTGTAAGACAACACCAATCACTGTGACTCCGACTAGTTCCTCTTATGGTACCCACACTCCTCAGGCAATCTAAAGGTAAAACATAGCATGGCCATTGCTTACTTCCCTTCCCAGCCATGTGCTTTGCATTGGGCTATATACCTGTTCCATCTTATTTGACTCTCCTATGGTCCATAATTCCCACAGGGAAAATTCTAAAATGTTTAATTCAGTTGTATAAATTACCTACATTCATGGAGATCCTGAACAGTGAATATTGGGCTTAAATAAAGCTTTACCTCCAAAGTCTAACTTCTTAATGGTTATTTTATCATCCAATGAATCATTAATGTATATAATCATGATACATTCTGATACTTTTCCGGATTTAAGTGTCTCTATCTCATATGACCAAATCCATAGGCACAAGACAAGAAAGCATTCAATTTTTATGTTCTTATATGTATGTGTTTCTATTTGTGTATGTGAGTGAGGGCCTCTATCTACCATGATATGTGTGTAGAGGTTAAATTTCAACCTCTGGTGTCTGTCTATAATACTGGCTGGTTTTGTGTCAGCTTGAAACAAACTAGAGTCACTAGAGTGGAAGGAGTATCAGTTGAGGAAATGCCTCCATGAGATTCAGCTGTAAGGCATTTTCTCAATTACAGATCAATGGGGGAGGGACCACCCATGGTGGGTGGTGCCATCTCTGGGTTGGTACTCCTGGGTTATATAAGAAAGCAGGCTAAGCAAGCCAGGGGAAGCAAGCCAGTAGTTAGCAGCACTCCTCTATGACCTCTGCAACAGCTCCTACCTGGATTCCTGCTCTGAGTTCCTATCCAGACATTCTTTTGGTAATGAACAGCAATGTAGAAGTGTAAGCTGAATAAACCTTATCCTCTCCAACTTGCTCTTTGGACATGGTGTTTCATCACAGCAATAGAAACCCTAACTAAGACATTATCCTTACCTTCCATCTTGTTTGAGACAGAATCTCTTCAGTTTTTCCAGTAAGAACATAGGGCTGAAACCCTAAAGCTTACAGAGATTCTCCTATGTCTTTCCTATCTCCGTGGGAGTGCTAGGATAACACATACTCACAATATATGTC
Organism: Peromyscus eremicus; assembly: GCF_949786415.1. Lineage (NCBI taxonomy): Eukaryota > Metazoa > Chordata > Mammalia > Rodentia > Cricetidae > Peromyscus > Peromyscus eremicus. Next base: position 67,707,225 of record NC_081431.1, read on the forward strand.
CAGATTTTACATGGTTTCTAGGGATTTGAACTCAGAGCCTCATGTTTTTGCACAGTAAGTGCTTTAAACACTGTGGCATCTTTCCAGCCTAGGGCAGCATCCTTTAGCTTCAATAGTGTGCCACTCAATTTAGCTCGCATACTCTTTCCTACTCTCTAAGTAAGTAAGTAAGTAGGTGCACAGGACCTTCTTATTTCACTGGTGCAGCCTCTTCCAATATTAACAATGCCAGTATCTATCACTTCCTCCAATTGCACATGTTTCCATGTGTGTTTTACAATACTCTCCAAAGTTATCTCATCCCATCATTGTTGCATGGGTGCAGAGTACTGTGCCAGGGCACAAAGAAATGACTTCAGCCTCTAAGGAGCTTGAACAAGAAGTTTCAGAGTCATTTCACTATCTAGGATATGGAGGGTGGGTAGCATGTGTGGAAGGGCCAAACTGTTGGGGTAGAAAATGTCTTTCTTCTCCTAGTTGTCTAAGTTCTGAAAACAAGGGTTTATGGCTTCCACACACCGATGGATATAAGCTGAGAGAGTTTTAGAAAGGCAGCATTAGAGAGAGAGAAAATAAAAAGGACTTAAGATTTGGGCACTAGAACTTATTTGTCTGCCATGCATGAATTAACCTTTTATTTCTGTACCAACCAGTTAGATTGACTTTCTGCCATATAAAATTAAATGAGCCTAGCTTGCATGGAACATATTCCAGGAATGGTTGACAATTGGAAGTGGCAGAAGGAACCACTGTTACGATGCGGGGAGATGGCATGTTTTGAATGAATGTATTAATGTAGGGCTAAAATAGAGTGAAGGCATTAGATAGGAAGTAGGAGTATTTCCAGACATTTACCATATCTTGCGATAAGGACACATTTGAATGAACCTGGCCAATGCAATGTTGACCTTTAAAGCAACACGCAAACATGCACTGAACCTTAAAAAGTAATGCAGAAGAAGTGCATGTCATGTGTTTGTGAAAAACAGAATGTAGGTATAATTGTAAGCACACTATCAGAAACAGGAAACTATAAAATATTCTTGAAGAAACATTCAATGCTTTACATATAGTAAGACATTCTCCAAAGTGATGGCATTTCTAGTGGTCCCATAGTTCATTTCAAAAGACAAACACATTCTAAAAATAAAATAGGCAAACCAGAAAACACATTATCCGTTTAAATTATATTTTGAGGTCAGACAGGGTGCACTTCTGGTTCCCTGCAATCTGAAGATTTTATAAAACTGATTTTCAATTGAGATTTTGAGAAACACCAAGGCAAATAAAATCATAATGACTTTCTTCAATGAAAAGGTAGCAACTGTTCTTTTAAAATCTTATTTAGAAGTCCACATAACAACTAAAATGCTGAAGCAAATAAACAGTTTAAGAAAAGAGTTCCAGGATAAAAGTGCCTCTGCTTTCTTCTGAGAAGAGTCCAAGTTGGGTAGGTGAGATTACTCAGTGAGTTAAAGTGCCTGAACACCCGGCTGACCATGGGAACCTTTGCCTGGACTAACACCACGCAAGAAGACAACCTACTCTTCCAACTGTCCTCTGACTTCCATACAGAAACCATGTGGGTATGTGTGCACAAACACAGACTCACACATACACACTCATGCATACATGCACACACCCACATACATGCATTCATGCATGCACATACATGCATGCACACACACATAAACACAAAAATATAATTATTTTCAAGTTAAAGTATAATTTATTTGGTAAATGTAAATCGCAAGAGTTAATTCAATCAAAACAATCTTTTGGGTTGCCTTACCAATGGTTGCTAATGATAAATTCCTCTGAAATCTAAGTTGTTCAAAATAATAATTAAAATAGCCAAGATATTTAAGTTCTGCAAATAATTTACTGAGTGCTTATTGTTTGCTTCATATTATTTAGTATTTATACTGATTCAAGCCTTGAACTTCAGGTTCCTAATCTATCAAACAGGGTGGTAGTAAACACCTAGGATTATTACGGTGGGTGATTTAATTAAGTCAAGGTAATGACTTGCAATGGTGGTGCTTGACAAATATTCTGTAAGTGGTTTTTGTTGCTGTTCTATGAATAGATGTACTCAAGAGACATGTGGGTGTGTAGAAGAAATAATGAAAGAAAGAAAGTCTCTAGTTCTACTTAGGGACTGAAGTCTTTATGTAGAAAGTATTGTAGTTTAGATAGATTTCTGTCAGAAGGCTAGGGTGTGGAAGGCTTGGTTCCAAAAGCAGTGTTCGGGTGGGGTGGAGTTGGGCTTTGGGGACATGAGGGCTCAGCTTTATCAATGGATGAATTCCTTGATGGAATCCTAAACATGATGGCAATTTGGGGAAGTGACTAAAAGCAGAACTTGAAGCATAGTTGAAGAAAGTAGGCAACTGGGTGTATGTATGCCCTTATCTCCCTCTCTCTCTCCTTCTACCTCTGTGTCCCCCACCCCCATTTCCCAGTTATCATAGTCAATCAGCTTTCTCTATCACATGCTCCTGCTATCAAGGTATTCTGTCTTACCCCAAGCCCACAGAAATGAAAACAGATCACCCTTGAATGAATCCAAATAAATGCTTCCTCCCTAAACTGTTTCAGGTATTTGTCACAGTGATACTTTTTAATTAAAATGTTTATTATACTTGTTTATTCTTGAGAATTTCCTTCATGTGTATGACACAATATGATCATACCCACCCTCATTTTCTGCCTCCAAATTTCCCCTTCCCAACATTACATCTTCTGTTTTTTGTTTTTTTGTTTTTTAAATTAGCACATCAAGTTGCCCGCTATTCATTGACAAGGCTTAGGAAACACCTCAGAAGAGATAGAGGAAAGAATAAAAAAAGTCAGAGGATTTGGATGAATGTAGTGACAAGCTATCTTCTGGACATGGCAGGGCTGTAGCCCTCATGAACTCACAGCAATTGTGGTTGTCCATAGAAGACCCACACAACACAGTCAATCCAGCAAAAACCCCAGCATAGATAGAGGATGTGTTCCTCAGGCTCCACCCCAATAATATCTATTTTTTTCTTGGTTAGTGCTATCATATAGATTACGTGTGAATTTTATGATGACGGACTATGAGGTAGCATTAGAATCACCTAGTTCCAGATCACACACACAGTCAGTCATCAGAATAAGCTGACAATGTTCCAATCATCCCCTCATTTGGCTTCTTTTTCATTCATATTTCTGTTTAATTCTTTGCTCTATGAACTGCTTTGAAACACTATTTAATTAATATTATAATACGCACCCTCAAGAAATCATTACTTCCCTTTGTCTGTGATCTGCTATCTACCCTTGAAACAGGATCTCTCAGTGAACTTGCATCTAGCCTAGCAGCCACTAAGTTCCAGGGAATCTCTTGTTTCTGCCCCTCCCCCAGAACTGGCGTTATAGGTGCTTTACCATATTTTGTGGGTCTGAATATTTGGGTGTAGATCCTCATTCTTACACAGTAAGCACTCTTATCCATTTGAGGCATTTTCTCAGCCAAAATGATTTCTTTAGATTAAAAACCATATGTTCTGCCATTATAATACCTCAAAAGAAAAAAATTGTTATATAATATTTCAAATGATCAATTTTAGCTCACAATTATGAATCAGAGTTTAAATGAGGTTCATCTCATAGTGGATTTATGATGAAAACCTCTTGATGGGGTCATTTCTTTTTAGTTTTTGGTTGGAGTTTCTATGACGTTGTAGCATTGAGGACACTAGCTAACGCTTCTTACATCACTACTTACCAACTTCACTTTGTACTTCCTTGAAGTGTCTTCAACATGATATTCTCACCCCAATAGCGTCTGTCAATTGTTGGTTATGCCTAGAAGCTTCATGATATTTAGATATGTGTTTAGGTGGGTGCATGTACATATGTGTGCCTGTGTGTGGAGGCCAGGGGTCAGACTCAGGTGTCATTTCTCACAATGCTTTCAACCTCATTTTTTTGAGAGAGGATCTTTCACTCTAACTGTAAACCGACTGATTTTATTAGACTGGCTGGTCAGTGGTTCCCAGGGATCTGTCTGTCTCCACTTCTCCAACACTGGGATTACATGTGCACACCACTTAACCACAACTTTTAATATGTGTCTGGGAGGTTGAATTCAGGTCTTCATGTTTGGGCAACAAGTGCTTTATCTACTGAGCTAGCAGCTGTTTGTCTTTTGTAGGAAAGAGTATTTGGGCTAGTATTTTGTGACAATTGATACTCATTTGAGTTATAAAATACCATTATTTTAATTTTTTACTTGAAAGCATTTGTAGAAAAAGTGATCTTCTTTTATCAGCAACTTGGTTGCCATGAGATATAATAGGATAAATGGTTGATAGATTTGATTTATTTATATCAACACTTAAACCATTAAATTGGGGTGGGCAAGACAGCACAGCAGATAAAGGTACTTGACACTCAAACCTAAAAACCTGAGGTCAATTCTCAGGTCCCAAGGTTGCAGGAAGTTGTTCTTTAACTTCCAATGCATTCTTGCAGTTGTGTTGGGAGGTATCCACCAGAGAAGGCTATTAGGACGTGGATTCAAGCCAATAGAAAGAACCAGTTGGTGTTCAGGACCTGCATGCAGTTCCAAGCCTTTCTCAGGGTGTGCTTTTAAGAATAAAAAACACATCCTGAGTTGACATACCTCAGGTAGCAGGAACAGTTATTCAGAAGCAGAACTACAGAGTCCATAATGCAAGTTTAGTAAATTTAGGGGCTTCTCCAGAACTATGGACTTTGATGGAATAGGTCTTTGTTTTCATTTTGGTAAATGTTGCTGCCTATATGCTGAGTTTCAAGGCATGAGTAGTACTTCCATCATGGAGTCAGTTGCACTAAGTTTTGGAGTCTGGAGTGCTAAGGTCTCAGTTACATTTCCATCTTACTGTCTGAGCATGGACTTATCTGGGGTCAGGGGATTATAGAGTCTCCTTAGTATGAGTACCTAACTAGGTAGGCAGTTGAGCAAGCAGGGTCCTATAGACATGGCCATAAGTAGAACAGTTAACCAGAGAGACATGGAGAACCAAGATTGGTACTTGTTGTTAGATTTTTGGCTTCTTTTTGTTCTGAAGATCATTTTTGACCATAGCTATTTTTTTTTATTTTCCCTCACTTATTGAACTTGAAGCAACACATTTCTTCTTTTCTCATGAAGAGGAGATCCAATTTTCTTTGACTTTGAAAAATAATTTTGGCTAAGGAATCTAACTTGGCTTCCAGACAGGAAGCTGAATAGTCTATGTGGCTCAGGTCTATGTCTACTCGAGCACTGAGTTCTTTAAAGTTTTTAACCTTCATAGGATAGGGCTACAGTTCTAACTGCAGCAGAGCCTGTGATGTGTGCCCCCACCAGCAAAAAAATGATAATGTGGAAGCCCAGAATGTAGATTTTGGTGGGCCATGCCCTCTTCTCCCTTACAGATGAACACCTGTGGTATAAACATGCACAAGGATACAAAAGAGTGGGTTCTCCTCCAGTACAGAAAATTTAGAAGATGCTCATTTAGTTAAGCTGTTAGTGCAAACAAACCATGAAGTCTCTGGGAATTGAAAATACATTCAACTGCCATTCCTGGGATTAACGCCTGTGTATGACTACAGGAATCTGCAGAGGGGGAATTACCTAGTGGGTACCTTGGTGACATTAAACAGGCATACTTACCTCAGAGGTCCCTAGGGTGAGCATAAGTTTGTCTCATTTACAGTTACCAGGGTTATAAATGAAGTTTCTATGAGCTCCCTGGTTCTGGTCTTTCTTAATTTACATACCCAAGGTACTGGCTTATTGGGTTTGGAGCCTTTCCCACAGGAAGACAAAACTGCCAAAATAGAAGAAGCATAATTATAGAGCCCATGTCAGTCTTATCTTTAGGGGATTGGAGGACAGAGTGATGATCTGACCATCCGTCATTATCTTCAGTAGCCTCCTATAGTTGGGTTTGGTGAGTCTACGAGGTGACACCATTGATTTTCACTGCTGTAGGCGTGGTGAAGACAACAGGGTATGGGCCTTTTCATGTTGATTTCAGGTTCTGGTTCAAGATTCTCTTCACCCATATAAGGTTGGCAGGCTGGAACTTATGGGGAGGCTCAGACATAGGCAATGGCATTGTCTCTTAACCTGCCTGATGAGTAGTCATCTGGGTATGTTACAGGGCCTGGAAGGACTTGAGGAGGGAATGGTTAGTAACTTCTGTCTTATGAACATCTCACTACGGGGTACAGCTGGCCCTTAGGAGGGCAAAAGGTATGAGGTTGGCCCATACTCTTGCCAATCTCAAGGACATATTTAGTGTCCTTTGTGTCTTTTGAACTGTATGGCCTTTAGGTATAATATAGTTTCCAGTCAACATTTGTGACCTTTGCCAGATTTAGGAAAACTTTGGCCATGAAGGTCAGGCCATTGTCAGACCCCAAGGAGAGGGGCAAGCAAAATCTATTGTGATATGTTGACCTGAGTAACTCAGCAGTGTAAGCTTCCTCCAGATGGGTGGCCTAGTGGAATTTGGCAATCATATGTCATCTCACAATGGCAGGGAGTAAGGGTCTCATTCCCAACAAGAGCCATCAGTCACTTGCCTTCTGTTTGACATCTTCCCTTTTTGTCCACTTGGTGTCTTTGTGTATAGGTTGGGCTCTGGGGCAATTTAGCTTCAGGCAGGGTAACCAAGGTCTGGAGAGCCCCCACTGGTTCTTAGGCTGCCCCCTGGGTAGCCAAGTCTGCTGCTCTGTTCTCTTAGGTCTCTGGGGATGCTCCTTGTGCTGCCCTTTACAGTGGACAATGGCTACCTCACTTGGCAGTCTGATGGCCTCTATCAGGCCAGGATTTCTTTTGTTGTTCTTTTTGATTTTCTTTTTGGCCAAAGTGGGGAAAACACACACACACACACACACACACACACACACACACACACACACACACGTCACCACCATAGGGGGCTTTACAGACATGGGCCATGGTAAATGCACACTGGCCATTGACTGTGCATTCGACAATGGCTTTGCCCTTACCCCAGTGAAGGGCTAACACCAAAAGCTTTTGTGCTAAAGTCCTTAGGGTGGGGGGCTGGTCCCATACCATCCTGTCCAAGATGATCACCGTGTCCTGGGCGTACCAGATTTTATCTTAAACAAAACTGCTCCCACCACCGTATGGGACCTCTTCCACTCTTAGTAGCAGGAGATCTGTTAGGTCAAGTCTGATCGACTGTAATGAACCAGTCGTTTCCAGGAGAAGCAGAGCTAAGGAAATACAGATGGAAGACAGAGGCTCCTGGCCTGCCAGGCCCTGAGTGGAGCAGAACAGAAGATGCAGTAGCCGCAGGGGCAGCGGCATATGGGGCAGGGGCCCTGACAGAGGCAAGGGTTGATTCCATCTTTCATCACATCCGCTGGTACTTTCACATTGCCAGTGCCTGCCTGGAAGACCTGAGCTCCCAGCTCCTGCTAGCGAGCGCTGGAGGCTCCAGGGCATCTTCCTTCACAAGGCTCTGTGCAGGGGACCGGGTCTGCATCCACTGCCGCATCACGGAATCATACCCTGTTGTGCCTCCCATCTGTTTGGTGAAATCTGATGATCCTAACTTGGCTGCTGTCTTGGAGAGGCTCCATTGGGTTATCCTCATGTTGGCTGGGCTGATGGTTGAGGTTTTTCACACTTGGATACAGAGTTGATTCAGGAGAAGGGACTGATAATGCGTTATTTGGGAGTTGTATATCCACCTCTCTGGGGTCACTCCTGAGTGCTGGCTGTTTATGAATAGTTCCTGGCCCCAAATCAGTTTCTCAGCACTTTTTTTTTTTTTTTTGTAATGTGGCTGTGGCGGCAACTGCCCACAAACAGGCCAGCCAAGCAACAGAAACAGGACCAAACCTTATAAACAGATAGGCCACAGGCCTCTTCCAGGGCCCCAGTGCCTATACAAGGACCCACTTTACGATCACTTACCAAACCTTATAAACAGATAGGTCACAGGCCTCTTCCAGGGCCCCAGTGCCTATGCAAGGACCCCCTTTAGGATCACTTACGTAGGATGGGGTGTCCGGTGTCCTTCCCTCTTCCTTTCCTGGTGTCTCTGGCTTCCCCCTCTTGGATCTTTTTTATTTCCTCCACCTATATTGTAAACCATTTGAGTAATCTTCAATAATTGGGGCCTATTTATATTCTCAAACTCTGCTATCTTCTGAAATTTTGTTTTTTTTTAATATTTGGGGTCTACTGTAAAACAAAAACTATGTATATATACATATATATATATAAGCTATATGTATGTATGTATGTATGTATGTATGTATGTATGTATACAGCAGCTGTCTTTACTCCTTTAAAAAAAGACCTGGAAAAAATGCTCAGAGTCTCCTTACTTCAGGCAGTGTTGGGGTCCCAGTCAGCTTGTACAGGATGGAAAATCTGCTCTATCTGGGCTGCACTGTTCTGAAGTGATAGCCCTGCCCAGTCCAGGGCTGGCTTTTCTACTCTTCTCAGAGAATGGTGGGTTCTGAGTTCTCGAATTCTACAGATCATATATATTGGTTGAAAATGGGACATTTGACAAAGCAGTTGGAACCAGAGTGAGCATTCCAGAAACGAGTTAAGAGCTCCAGGAGTGGGTGAGCACTCCAGAAATGAGTGGGCACCCCAGGAGTGGGAAGGGGAAAATCAATTTCTTCTGGTGCTACTGAGAGAGCAGGCAGAGGTTTGGGGTTCTTCTGGGCAATATGGCCAAGCCAAAAGAATTCAGGTCCACAACAAGAAGACACAGTTGTTGAGCCACAGTTGAGAGAAGAGAGATGTCTCACACTAGAGAAAGACACTGGTCAATTCAGGGAAATGGTTTAGGGTAGCTGGTGTCTCCCAATCACCATATTCCGGATGGCCTGAGCCATACTGGAGTACCTGAATCTGAAAGAGGGCCAATCAATTTCACAGAAGGTCTGGAGTTTTCCCTGTGAGATACAGATATCATATCTCCCCTTGGACCATGGGGGTGCCTTCTCTGCTGGAGAGCCACCACCAACATCGCCATAACAGTAACAGCTGCTGTAGCCACAGGGTGCCTGTGTGGCCAGGTAGGTGGCCAAGCATGGCCAGTGAGTTTGTGGGAAGTCATGTGCCCTCTTGGAGGAAGCTTCAGCCACCGTCCACAGAACTGAAGAAACACATAGAGAAACACACACAGAGAAAGACTCATAGCAAAGACAACCAGGTCTGGCCACCACTCATTCATATACCTGACCAGAAAAGAGGACTCACACAGACCTTTAGAACAGCAAAGGGATTTTTTTTAAAAAAAAAAGAAAATAAAATCCATTATGAACTTAGACCAGTGGTTCAGTTCCAGTTTAGGGCTGTAGGGTTTTAATTTATCTTCATGATCCTTCATTTCTTACTCCCATGCTGACAATCTTCATTTTCAACAGCAGCACTTTGATTACTCATTTGTTTTTGCCCACGTTACATATAAAGCACACACTATAAAACGACCACCAACAATTTGATGGCTCAAAAATCAGTTCATGATTTACTGTCTTCGAAATTCATTTAACCCTCTGGGAATACGTTACAACAGATGTACTGTGAAAATAATGCTTTGAGTGAGCCTTACAATGAGTTTCTCTTGGTAGCAATGCCACTGACTGGAGATTTAGTTACAGCTATGGGTTTCCTGTTACTTTTAGAATTCAGAGTTCCTGCTAAGGATAAACTATGTTTAATAATTGTGGGGCCAGAGAGATGGCTCAATGGTTATGAGTACTCACTGCTTTTGCAGAGGAGGTTGGTCAATTTCCAGCACACACCAGACAGCTCACAACTGCCTGTGACTTCAGGGGATCTGACGCCCTCTTCTGGCTTCTGAAAGCCCCTGTACACATGTGCATGCTCTCTGTCTCTGTCTGTCTGTCTGTCTGTCTGTCTGTCTGTCTCTCTCTCTCTCTCTCTCTCTCTCTCTCTCTCACACACACACACACACACACACACACACACACACACACACTGGGGCACATATAAAAAGTCTAAATTGTAGAAAGTACAGCTCCAATGCTAATTTGTAAGTTTTATTGAAAGCAGGAGCCATTGAAACATAAGACATGTTGGATTGGCCTCTTTGCATCAGGGGAGGTTTAGGGACCATTGATACATCTCTATGCTTTGAAATTTCTGGACCCAGATCTAGAAAGACAATGAAGGGAGCTGGCTGGCACAAAGCATTTCCCAAAGAAAATGGCAACATGAAAACACCTGAGGTCTCTGTCTCAGAGAAGAGAAAACTATCACATAATAATTCTTATGGAAGGTTTGAAAGTGAAAGAAATTTATCAGCCACTGTCTCTCACCTTTGTGGTATTTTATGTTCTGGTTACAGGGCTGACGGTAAGAGATCATTTATTACTTGCTATTCTGCACTTTTATCTGACATCTATTATAAACATTTCCCATGCTGTAGCATATTCTCCCCATTAACATTTTAATGGCTACACATTGCCCCATCCAATGGACAGACCTTAGTATAATTAACTGTGGCATCATTTTAGAACATTTAGGACAGTTCTAATTTGTTTTTTTTTTATTTTTGCTGTTGTGATCTTTTCTTCAGGGAACACATGCTACTCTTAAAATTCATCTAAGAATTATTGTTAAATGTAGCCACAGTTCTAACTGGTAGCTTTGATATCTGGATGTAAAATATATTGTCAAGTACTGTCAGCCAATTAAGTTAAATATTTGACAGTTAGGATATAAGGAAGAGCAGAAACATCAAATAAGATTTTTAAACCAACTTCCAAGAGAATGGATAAAATCCAGTGATGTTTGGAACTTTTGGTTTGAAACTAGAATTGGTGATTAGATCCGTCTGGTCTCAAGACACAGATAGTGATGTCAGCTAGCAGTCGGGGGGTCTTTTCTCTGAGAGCCAAAGAACTGAAAGAGAGGAAAAAGTCTCAGTGCAAAGCAGTGGAAAGAGAAGTTTGTTGTCACTGTAAGCCTCTCAGAGAAAGGGCCTCCTGCTCTGTGTTGACCACTGGCTTAAGGGGAGCTTGGGTTTCTGATTGGGTTTAGCTTGGCCCACCCAGTGATTCCCCCTATCCCTTCCTTGTGCTAAAGGTGTCTCAGTGCTGGGGAGTAACTGAATAGTTGATTGGCTGGAGGAAGAGCAGACTCTGAACCTCCTCTGTTCTTTGTGTTATAACAGACTCGGGGGACCCACAGCATTCAAAGGTAAATGTCTCATATTTTGGAGAAATGGAAACTTATTGCTGGGGATAAAATTCTAAAAAAGAAGTTGATGCTTTTTGCCTATTGCTGGGAGCAAAAGGCCATAAAAATTCTCAAATTGAGATTTTTATGTTTCTTTTCTCTCATCCTCGTGGCCCACAAAATCTTAAAAGGCAGCTGGGAGCCCAGTATTGAAACACGTGAGCCAGCAGATTAAACATTCAAACCGTACCATCCCTAAATATCTAGGTTGTGCCTCACTAACTTTCTTGTGCATTTCCTGAGGGTACTAAGAGATTGATCCAATAGAGGGTATGATGACTACGGACTTCCTGGGCACCCGATTGGACCGTGGCACCTCCTCACTATCATCCTACACATCGCTATTTGTCTGCGCTGTCCCTGTAGCTCAGATGGTTACGTGCAGCAGTCTATCTCAAAAAAGGGGAAGCTCAGTCGGAGAATATGATGAAAGCAGGCTTGTTATTAAGATCAAACAAGTTGTTAAATGCCAGGTTAATGACTAAGGTTGGCTAAAGGCTTTGCAAATGAAAATTCCTAGCTAATTAGCATAGCTGACTTAATGCTCACCAGGTCTCCATTTCCTAATGAAGTCACTGAAATTTTGAATGAAATAACATTCAACCAAAGTGAGGATAATTAGTCATGTTTCCTGCCCGGAACATGACTCTGTCCTACCCACTTAGGGATTATCTTTGGTGGAAAACTTCCTGAAAAAAAAAAAATGCAAGTACATGTTTGAAAATACTGCCCCTCCTTTTGGATTTACAAAGAAATGAATCTGTCAGAAGTTAAATCTCTATCATGTGTCCAACCTTCGGACGTTGTAATATGACATTATTTGCAAAGCCTATTCTCAGAACCACACAAAGAAAAGTCAGGAATAACAAAACAAAGCCCTACTAATGGCAGGAAATCATGGTTCTGTTTTGGGCCACACTCAGCTATTCTGGCATGGATGTAGCCCATGAACTATAGAATGGACACACCTGCTCTAAAATGTCCCCATACCACAGTGTTAATATTTAGGGGAAAATGACCTTGTTACATCCCAAATCATAGTTAATTATTTAATCTCGCTCAAGTCTTGGTATAGGAAACTGAGTGTTAGTTGTTGCAGACTTCCCTTACAACGTCCAAGACCCTCCACAATAGTGTTTCTCTGAATTAAATAATAAAAGTGCCTACCACGTTTTAAAATAGAGTTTTAGAACCATTTTTCTACTTATTTCTCTAAGATGCACCTTCATTGGATGTGCCTCGACTCCTGCTCGCCTGTGAGTTTGAACACTAGGTCCCATGTTTTGTAATGGGTGCCCTAGCTGGCAGACAAGAACAGGGTTAGAGGGCACAACTGCCTGGCTTTCTGCCCAAGATCGGATCCTAGTCGTCCCAGATATGATCTAGCCTCTGCATGATCCTGCTGCCGTGAACCGTCTTGCTCCATGCCTTCCTCATGGATGCATCCCCTCAGAACAAGTTAAGACAGTCCAAGGAAGACAAATGTTACGTTTCCTCCCCCCACTAGTTTCTCCTGGATTTTAATGCAGATTCGTAAAGTGTGTATGATGTTAAAAACGAAAGTAAAACTGTCTGGAAAAGTAAAAAGGAATTACAGAGAATGATGATAAAAGAAGAGGTACGGCTTGGGCAGTGCATGTCCAGCTCACGCTATACACTGGTACAACAACTCAAAAGAGACCTTAAATGCTTGCACCCTGTGCCAGGTGGTGGTGGTGCAGGCCTTTAGTCCCAGCACTCAGCAGCAAAGGTAGGAGGCTCTCCGAGTTCGAGGCCAGCCTGGTCTACAGAGTGAATTCTAGGACAGCCAGGGGTATATACAGAAACACTGTCTCTTGAACCTCCGTCCCCCACCACAATAACTAACTAACTAACTAACTAACTAACTAACTAACTAACTAACTAACTAACTTACATACGTCCTTATAAGTCCCTCCACTCATTATCTCGTTATGATCTCTATCCTTTAATTCATGGCAGGCAGAAGAGTTAACATGGGGTGAAGTCAGTCAGATTTCTAAGTCCAAGGCTGGCTTCAGGGAGTGATTTCGTTACTTTAAAATAAGTTGTGCACTTCAATTTTTCCAGCTGCTGTTGAATCATGAGTTTTCTTTAAAACTAATATTACTGGAGGAATCATTTTTCACCTGAGAATTATCATAAAGTTCACTACTTTTCTTTATAATGCCTAAGTATTTATTTATTATCAGAAAATAGTAGCATTCTACGTGTGTATATTTGTTTCTTTTTCATTTAAGATAAATTGGCTATATACATTCATGTATATTTGTATGTATGTATATAGCTCAACATGCTTTATCTCTAAACTTTACTATATACTTCCTAAGGCTAAAGATAATTCTTTTAAGACTAATAAAATTATTAACAATTTAAAATCATAGTTAAATTCAAAACTACTCAAATGTTATACTACTGTATCTGTAACTAAAGTTTATTTATTTAATCAGCATCCCCCACCTGGCTTCATACGTTTGTAATTGTGTCTCCTTAGTCTCTCTTTTATTCCAGAATATTCCTTCCATTGCTTTTGTCTAAGAGAACCCTGAAAAGAAGCTGTGTCTGCAGAGACTCATCTACTGGTTAAAACTTAATGACGTGGAGGTGTTGGACTATCGTTCCTAAGGCTAATTACCTTAACTTGGGCTGGCTTAAGCCCCCTGAACAGCCATTCCCTGTCCACCTCAGTGTCAGAACTAACATCCTGTGACTAGTAGATAAATATCTTTTAGAATCTATTAACTTAGTAGATCACTAGCTCCCACCATCCCAAACTCTAAAAATGTCATCAGTTAGCATCTTGGGCCTAGAGGAAAACTTCTCCCATCTTGCTGTAACTGTGTCTCTGATGTTTCCACCAGGGTACTTGAGAAGTGTCATGATTTATGGTTTTCTTTGTTCTATTGCGAAAGAATCTTCATAAAACAGCTTCCAGGTTGGAACATGGAATTTGGGGTGACCTAAATCTATGTTGCCGAGCCATGGTCACTCAAATTTGACTCTAGGATAAACTATCTCTTATTCCCTTTGAATTGAGACCTGTGGGTTTGTGTGTGTATGTGTGTGTGTGTGTGTGTGTGTGTGTGTGTGTGTGTGTGTGTGTGTATACTCTGCTGATTAATTCACCCTTCAGTCTACACCACTGAAGAAGAGTGGCCTTCAAGTGCCTATGGTTCCGCAAGCAGGGATCAGATCCGTGCTGGATGGTTGGCTGCCTGGATGTTTTGTAGGTCTTGTGTAGGTTATGTACAGCTCCTATAAATTCATGAGAGCAATGCCCTGTTATCTTTCATAGCTAGTTCATGCTTGTGCATGTGTGAAGACTCCAGGACAGTATTTTTACAAAATATCTTACAATCTACTTTTTTTGTTGACTTTTTTGCCTTGTTGAATTTTAACTTTTTCTATTCTGTATGCTTACTATAAAGTGAAGTAGTTTCACTTGAAACTAACACTTCCTGCCTCTCATGTGATATCAGATCACTCTGACATTAGAATCTGAATATGTCCACTTGTCTGATAGTGTGACTTTGTACCTTCCCTTTATAATTATGAGAAATCCTTGAGTACTCTGCTCCTCAACTGCTTTTCCACTAATGGTTTTAGCATTCATTAACAACATGGCCCTTAATAAATTATAGTAACATAAGTTTGTGAAATGGTGATTATACAGATGTATTCTTCAATCTGTATTTATTAGATATAATTTTCTATATAGGAAATAATCTTTCTTGTTCTCTTATTCTTTGTTTGAACATAATTATAAACCAGATAGTAAAAGTGACTATATTTTATTGTGTGTGTGGGTGATGCATGCTCATGTGTCTTCGCATACATATGGAAGCCAGAGGATATCCTTGGGTATGATTTCTCAGATGCCATACACCTTGTTTTTTAAGACAGGATCTATAACTGGAACTCCTTTTTGAGCCTAAGCTGGCTGACCAGCAAATACAATGGATGCAATTGTCTTCCTTCCATCCAAGAAATGACATTACAAGTATCACTACCTTGGCCAGCTTTTACAAATATTTTCTGAGGACCAAATTCAAGCCCTTGTGCTTGCAATCCAGGTTCTTTACCAACTGAGCTGTAAATAGTGACCTCTTTATGACTACTTTTGCAGTCAAATTCATCCTAAGCTTGACAGTGGATGTTCTTTCAAAATGGCATAACATTGGACATTTTGAAATGACCCCAGTCTCTTTGCTTGGCTCTCTATGCCAGTCTCCCCAGTACTGTTCGAATCAGAATCAGCCATTTCTGGAATGGTTCAGCTCTTTTGACAGGAAACAGGGTTTAGAAATCAAAAGCTGAGGGCTAAATGTGCTCATGGCTATTGGAGTGAAATTAATTTCTGGTGCTTTCAATGGGTATAGCCAAACAATATAGAAAATGATTTATTTTCACATTTATGAGTCTATCAAAAATTGAGTCTGATGTGCTTATTTTTTATTTAATACTGGGTTTCTTTTAAAAAATGACTTATTTTAATTTAATTGTATGTACATGTGTGTATATTGTCTGTGAGACTATTTGTACACATGATTGCAGGTGTTGGCAGTGGCCAGGAAAAGGTGGCAGGTCCTCTGGAGCTGGAGTTACAGGAGGATGTGGGCTGCCTGGTGTGGGTTCTGGGAACCAAATTCAGATCCTCTGCAAAAGCGGTACTTACTTTTAGCCATTGATCCATCTCTCCAGGCTCTGATTTTCCTTTGTATTACATTGAGAATCTTGGCTTTTAACTATCTTTGATGATTTTAATTTATGTGGATGGATTATAATTTGCTCTATCCTAATTGTCCATTTGTATATCACAGTAAATTTTACTGAGATAAATTCAGATAAGACATTTTCTTTAGAGGTATATTATATGGGGATATTTCAGAAGATAAGCCCCTAACAATGTGAAAGAAACATTATGTTCAATAGATATTTTTAAAAAATATTAAATTTTGAATTTTAAAAATATATTTAATTTCAATTATGTGTATATGTATGTACCTGTGTGGTGGTATGTGCACATGAGTGCAGGTGCCTTTGGAGGCAGGAAGAAGGCGTTGGATCCCCTGCAGCTACGTTAGTGGTGGTTGTGAGCTGCCCAGCATGGGTGTCAGAAGCCAAACTCAGGTTTTCTAAAGGAGCAGCAAGTGCTCTTAATCACCTAGCTATCCAGAGAGCCCCTGCTTGCTTATTTTATTCAACTAAATTCATTTATTTCTAAGTGTCTTAAATTTTAACCACCTGCTGTTCATTTTTCTCTTTGGTGAGATTTTGTATTTTCAAATATGCAAAATTCTTACGTTGTTGAAACAATCTAAACACTGTATTCACAGACGTCTTACTCTGGTCTGCCCCACTTCTTGTCCCTATGCCGTTTCCTTTATTCTTCCTTTAGTCATTCAGAGAGGGAAGACATTTTATTTTTTTAAATCCATTTGTTCACAGTGTTTTGGTCACTTATTCAACCCCTGGAAGAGTAGATGCCGTGATGGAAGGCCTAGCTACCCCCAAAGATCCTGCTGCAGAATCAGTACAGGGCAGTGGGGAAAGCTAAACAGAAAAACTTTGGAATTAGTATGTTTTGTTCTCCAATGTTTTGAAGATTACTTAATGTCCTGGAGCTTCCTTTTCCCCAGTTAGGAATTAGGGATAATAATACCCACTTCACAAAACCACAGCCAGGAAAAGAAGTAGTTTGAGAGGAATAAGCCACTGATTGCTAGTCACATTGTAAAGATAGGCTATGTGTTACCCGTTATTGTTGGTCCTAAAATTGTAATAATCAGTTAAAGAAACAGTACTTAAATCTTTTTATTTGAATTGTGAGTTGATTCCTTTTGAATTCTGTGTAATAAGATTAGAATTTCCTAAGAATTAGTAAACTTCAATCACTACGCATAAGGAAGCAAATGAGCCTGGGCCTGGTACTTATGTCTGCAAAAGAGCTGCAGGGTTCCCAAAGGACTGAACTCATGTTACTACTACTGTATTTTTAAAAGTGTTTTTGTTTGTTTTGCTTTACTCTAGTTTTTTTGTTGTTGTTGTTTTTGATTACTAAGAGTTTCATTAGGGTTGATCTTGTAACACCGTGGGTAAAGAGTTATTTACAGGAGCTTGAACAACTTA